>NC_071638.1:15250663-15498314 GCF_014839835.1 Dryobates pubescens
AAAACACACATTGGCTCACTTGAGTTGAGCACTTTGGCTAATTTGTTGCTTTCCCTTGTAAGATTTAGTTCTCACCTTCTTATCTTTTTAAGTTAGCTTTTCTTCCTATGTTCTCCTGAGTTTTCTCATCCTTCTTTTCTGTGTTCACCTGTCTGTTTTCATCTCAGCAACATGCCTGTTCTCTGTTGTAGCCTTCTTCTCAGAATTTGTGCTTTATTTCCCTCCTGCTTCTTGATTTTTTTTTCATTGCTCTCAGTAATTTGTACTGATTTTTATTTTGCTCCCTGTGTCTCCTAGCAGTCTCTGTACTCTTTCTCTTTTCATTTATCTAGTTCTTAATTAACATTTGAAGCAAAATTGGTGATTTTTATGACTTAAAACAATGTTGTTTAGAATTGACTGAGCAGGTCCAGAGGAGGCCACAAAAATGATCAGCGGGTTGGAGCATCTCTGCTTCAAGGACAGGCTGAGGGAGCTGGGGGTGTTCAGCCTGGAGAAGAGAAGGCTCTGGGGAGACCTAATAGTGGCATACCAATATCTGAAGAGGGGCTACAAGAAGGATAGAGAGAGACTGTTTACAAAGGTCTGTAGGGATAGGTTGAGAAGCAGTGCTTCAAACTAGAGAAGGGCAAATTTAGATTGGATGTGAGGAACAAGTTCTACACTATGAGGGTAGTGGAATATTGGAACAGGTTGCCCAGGGAGGTGGTTGAGGTCCTGAAGATATTCCAGGTGAGGCTTGACAGGGCTCTGGGCAACCTGATCTAGTTGAGGATCCCCTTGCTTACTGCAGGGGGGGGTTGAACTAGATGACCTTTGGAGGTCCCTTCCAACCCAGACCATTCTGTGATTTGTAAGGCTGGCTCTTCTTATGTAGCTTTTTATTTCATTTTTTTCCCCCTTTCCTTTTCTATGTATATAAATAAAAGTATCTTATGTGCGAAAAATGCTAAACACCAGGAATAAAGATTATATAAATCTATTTATATTTAGGTTTCCTCTAAGTAGGGTGAACTAGCAGTGGAATTAAAAAAACATATGTAATTTTCTAAATGTTTCCTTTCCTGTCAGCAAGCCAGGATGAACATTGGTAGCCTTTGTCTGGAGTAGACTTGCCAGTCCTGTTGAAACTTGAATAGTGTGATTTTTGAGTACATATCCTCTATCACTATTATCTTAATAACATTAGGGAATGGTGAATAGGATAGTGAAACTGGAAGATAATTCAGATAATGTAACTCTCTGCTCTTTCATGAGGTTCTTTTTAGCAGGGCTTTCATTTGTCCCCATTGTTTATAAAATGGGAAATGCTCCAAGGATGGACCCTTTCTCCAAGCTCTCAGTGAAACCTGAAGTAGTAGGCAAAATATTACCCAACAGTCTGTTTTCTTCCCATTTGCTTTTTACCTTTTGATGTCTTTATGACTGTCTGCACTAGCCTGTTTTTTAAACAGTTACTTTTAGTTCCAGTGGGGTTTTATTTTTATGGAAGACAGAACTCACACTATTGATAGTCTGTTCCAACACTGTATATTAAGTGTTGCTCTAATGGATGCCAAAATGAGGACTATGTTGTTGAAAACCCAAATTTATAGATGTTTCTTGCCAACAGTCCAAGTGTTTTACTCTGCTTATATGTGCAGGAAGACTGACATGTTCTAACTTTATGGTTGGAATAAGAAATTGGCTTTGGGTATGGATGTGTGTAAGTGACATCATTTGCTGACTCATTAGATGTCAGCCACCAGGGTTGAGACGTGAAGAGGAGCTGGTAGGGTTGCAGTGGAGGAGAAGGCTGAGTGACGTGTACATTATTAGCAGCATTGCTCACCAAAATCCACTTCATACAATGCACAAGAAGATACAAGGTAAAGAGGAACCCTGAATGTCACCACACATTTGCAGAGTGGATGGCGATTGCCACCTACATTACTGTGCCTTCACCACAGGAAAAGCTATTTGTAACCGGCTTTTAGACAAGGCAGTATCAGGTTTCTCATGTGATTGCTGAGTAAGTGATGGGGAAGTCAGATGGAGAAGGGGAGAGGGTGTGAAAAGAAAAAAGGAAGAGCTAAAAATAAATCTGGAAAGTCTTAACATTCAAGAGGTGGCCCTGCAGACCAGCAAAGTACACTCTGCAGCTTTCATCAGCAGTAGATGATGGTGATATAATGTATATGAGACACTAATGGAAGAAAAAAAACCCAAACACAACAAAAAAACAACAAAAAAAAGGTGGTAGAGGACATGTAAATAGCTTTATCAATTGCAAGATCAGATCTTGTGCCTGGACAGACCTCCCCTTTATATAATTGTGGCTACTTTAAACTTACTCCTTTCCTATGGAAATGTTTTGTCTATAGCAGATTGAATGTCTTCTGATTTAAAAAATTTCTTATGCTTATTCCTTATCTACAGACTTTTACTGCAAGATCTGAGAAATTTCTCTAGATTGCTTTGCATTCATGTATTGTTATTGCATATGTGTATAACACTGTTTAAAAAAAAACAACAAAAAACCCAACATCCCATTTCTTCCAAGAACAAAAGCAGGGGGGTATTTTGACATGGATTTTGTATGTTTTACCTACAAAATTTAAAATATTCCTGATAGCAGTCCTTCAGGACGAGAAGGCTTTCAAAGTACTCCTTCAACTAGAAGCAGCTTGTATTCTTTCTATTATACTGTAATCACACTCAGACTTTGGAAAGACAGGCATCAGTAGACTTAAAGATATTGCTATTCCTTTCAAAAAAGAGAGTGAACAGAAGAATGTCCTTTATGTGAAGATTTCAGCTGAGTGCCAATTCATCAGTGTTAGGGTATTACCATTTGTGTATCAGTTTAAATAAATACTTCCTTGTGTTGCTGTGTCCACTGTTAGATATGGAGAAGCCCAACAGAAAAATCCTGGTGTCCTCTCATGTTGCTATGTAAATCCAGGGCATTGGCAAGTAAAGAGTGAAAACAGTATATGTGAGAAACACCCTTGAAATGTAATCAGATGGTTTCTTCTTCTGTGGGCACTGCATGCATGTTTAAAATCTGTCATCATACAACTGTATCTTCAGTAATATTTTTTCATTTAATGTTTCTGCTTTACAGCTTGACTAAAAGGAATGTTTCTAAAAACCCTAACTTGATCAAGATGTAATTAATGAATAGTTAGATCAATTGATTCAGCTAAAATAATATTTGCAAATAATAAAAAGATGCTATATTATCAGAGAATCATACCTGTTGGCAGGTACTGTTGTTACAGCTCTATTGTTGCTATTTGTCTGCCTTAAAGGCACAGCGTCAAACGGCCACAATAAGACAATGATTTCCTTCTGTGCAGTGTATTGGATGATTTTGCTTGCATTGGCATTGACAATGGTAGCAGGCAGGCAGATCCATATGCAAGAAGCAGGTATGATTACACTAAGTATATGTGCATTTAGGACGACTGGAAAGTGTTGATGGCTTCACTTTTAAGTTGCTTTTGTAAGCTGTGTGCTTCACATCAGAGATGGCAAAGGTGCACATGCCACAATCCAAAGTCTTTTCCTTGCAGTAATTGATGTTGGTCTGACAAGCTCTAACAGAAGATTTTTGGTGTCCTTTAAGAGTTTGTACTGTCCCTTCAGTTGTCTTTTCAATAAGAAAAAAGCTGCAGAAAACATGCAGAAGGATGGCTAACTGGCTGGATACAGAATTTCAGGGGTTGTTGTAATATTGGGAAGGTTGCTGTGAGACAGCCTTAATTTTTCATTCTTTGTTGCCAATGATTCCCAGAACCTAGATTACACAGTGCACATGGACAGACTTATTTACACTAGAGTTGTACAGTGGAACCAGAGATAAAGCCAGAAGGAGAACTGGATGTTATTTAGCAAGCATGGTGCAGTACAGCTGACATCAGTATTCTGGTTTTGGCAGTTTTAATGGCTGCTTAGGATGCTCCTTCTGCTGTCTTTCACAGATGCTCTTATTCCTTCTTCATGTATAAACACTTCTTTCTTTGTCTCCTTCCTTGTAAGAAATAAGTACATCTTAATTGAAGGTTGTCAGAGACAACTCTGTATCCTACCCAGTTTTCTTGAAGATTTAAGCTTTGGGTAAGATGATCACCATGTGGACCTATGTCCCAGTGGGGCATAACTCACTGTTAAAATGGGGAGGTTTTTGACTTGCCTCATACTGAGGATGAGGTGTTTGGCCTCTTACAAGGCCAAGAAAGGTGAAACAAGTACTGTTTCCCGTGTGAGGGACAGAGCTGAATGTGACCTCTTTATGCCTGAGATACAAGGAGTATAAGAACCTGATTATCTGCTGGGTAAGTTGTTGAAAACCTTGCAAGAATATTTGGAAAAGCCAGTTACAGAGATATTGTGGTGATTATCACTATATAAAAAGTTTGACAGAACATACTGGAAAACATCCTGTGAATATCCTGTCAAAATATCTCTATGTAAAAAATATTTATACTACAAGAACTTCTAACTATAAAATTTGTAAAAAGACCTTAAAAACATAACACTTCTAAGAGCAGTGAATGACAATAAAAGTAAGGCTAAGGAGAATTTTTAACCTGGAGTTTAATGTTATAACATGTATCAAATAATTGTGACCCAGTTTAATCCTTTTGGGTAAATCATGTAGGTTCATCTCCTAGGAGAGGCAGGAATCAGTGTGTGTGCAAGATATTATGAGTCATTGCTTGAGACTTTAGAAGGTAACATATGCTTGATTCAGTTTGGATGAATAGAAATCTGGGGGTTTTTTGAGTGGAATTTAGTTTGTCAATCTGCAGCATTAGAACATTTTTTTTTTTACTTGAATTTTGAAGAAAAAGAACATAACAAACGAGTGTAAAAAGAATGTTTGAAAGCTTGTTGAGGCATTTAGGCAAATTGCAGACCTGAAAGAAAATGCTATTATCAAGGGTCCTGCCACAGTAACAATTGTTTACTAGATTGTAAAAGGAATAAATTAGAAATATTTCAGAATAGAAATTGGAAATTATTGATTGTGTCGAGTGAGTTAAGACAGCAAAGTGACGTAGTTTGAGGGTATGAAAAAATTAACACTCCATTACTATGCCAGAGGTGGACTGTCTTTCAGCTTTGGAAGAAAAGCTGGCCACGCACACTCAGCACACCATCTGCTTTGTTCTAGATGAGGATGGGAAAACACAACTGATGATTTGTTCTCTTCTAATTAACAGAGTAATAATGACTTACAGAATCACAAAATATCATTGGTTGAAAGAGACCATAATGATCATCCAGTCCAACCTTCAACCCAGTACTGAAGGGTCAACACTAAACCATGTCCTTAGTGCCACGTCCACACACTGCTTAAATACCTTCAGGAATGATGACTCCACCACTGCCCTGGGTAGACCATTCCAATGTTTGGGAACCCTTTCAGTGAAGACATGTTTCCTAACATCCAGCCTGCATCTCCCTGATGCAGCTTGAAACCATTCCTGCTGGTCCTGTCGCTTGTCATGAGTGAGAAGAGGCTGCCCACTCCTTACTCCAACCTCCTTTCAGGGAGTTGTAGAGAGCAATGAGTTCTCCCCTCAGCCTCCTCTTCTCCAGACTGAACAACCCCAGCTCCCGCACATGCTCCTCATAGGCCATGTGCTCCAGGCCCTTCAACAGCCTCACTGCCCTTCTCTGGATGCACTCCAGAACCTCAAGTCCCTTTTGTAGTGAGTGGCCCAGAACTTGAGCACAACACTCAAGGTGTGACCTCACCCATGCTGAGTAGAGTGACTTAAATCACTCTGTCTCTAGCTGTCTTATGTACAGCTGTTGTCATGTGAAGATGGTTTTTGCTTAGTATTAGGAAGCAATTAGCAGATGATTTTTAAAGGATGGGCAGATACATTTTAATGTACTTTGTGAATATCTGGGTTTTTTTGTCCACAATGGCAGCTCTAAGAAATGTTCTTAACTGTATCCCTGTCCCCTCCAAATAAAACCTTTCTCATTAAGGTAAAATACATACAAAGCATAAAGGTAATAAAATATCAATAATGTAAATTGCACTGTATAAATATTGTTAGTGCTTTTTTTCCTTAAAAAATGTTTTTTTGGACAACTGCAGTTTCAAACAGACATTGGACAGAGTTGGTTATTATGGTGAGATAGGATGAGGGAGGGAAAAGCAACAGCTTGATATTGGATGTGCATCAGGTCAGGCAAATGCTGCCAAACTCAGAACTACCAGTCTGAAAAGTTCCTCTAAATACAATCTTTGTGTTTCAGTAGGCACTTCATTAATGAGTGCAACAGCATGGCAAAGATGTCAGGTTATGTCAGGAAGGCTTAGTTAGTCACGTGAGTGACTGAAGAGAAATTCAAATGCATAGTTAGGTTTAACTGTAATTCTGTTTCCCTGAGTTTATAGTAGGCCGCTTTAAGAGTAATTGTAGTGTATCTTAAAACCCTAAAGCTTCCTCGATTTTTATCTACAAACTTTTTCCCAAAATTTCCATAAACAAGAAACTTAGGAAGTGGAGTGCACTGAAATTTTTTCAGAGGTACTAAATGTGTGACTTAGGCTGTGTATCTCTCTAAATGGAAACTTTAACAAGTAAAAGGCAAATTCATCTGTGTAGTTTCTTAAAGATGACGACAGATTGGAGTCAATACAGACGACCAATGTGATCGAGTATTGTTCCTTTATTGTTCCAGTATTGCAGGCCTATAGTGCGAGCACAGTGAGTACAGCACAGTAGTGTAAAGCAAAGAAGAAGATGGGAAAGGAAAGGAAAGTGCGTAGCAAGGGAACTTCTACAACTTATATAAACTCGGAGTGCCTTGGCATGGCTTCATTGGTTCCCTATGAGTGACCACACATCACACTGTTATAGATTATTGGTCCAACTACTGCTGACACGTGAGGTTGTTGATGCAGGTGCATGTCCTGATGTCCCAAGATAATTTTCTATGTTTATAGCTACCAGTGTCCTGTTTTAGTTACATGCTGCAGGCACAGCACTGTTTGGTACACTGCTAGCTGGCTCTGCACTTGTGCTGAGCATGGCCTACCACCCTGTCAGGCTCTAGGCCTGCACTGCCGGATTGCTCACACTGCTCGTCGCTGGCATTGCCACAGTTTCTAGGGTATTTTCCCTTTTGGGAAGCAGAAACAATTTGACTGCATGGTGGATGTTCTGAAGCTTGTGGTTTCTGCCAGTGCATGTTTCCTTCCTACCATGTTTAATTCCTTTTTGTATCCCATACATTTCTGAGGCCTGCTGATAGTGAGGATACAGTGAGATGAAGTTTTAACATGCTAGTGCTATGCTTGCTGTTTTTCCAGAATGAAATAACATTGTTGAGTTCTTAATGAGCAGTCTTGGATTTTTTTGCTTGGAAAAAACAGTGCCACAGCTGCCATTAAAGTATACATACATACTGTCAGATTATCCTTGTCCTCCCTTTGTGTTAATGAGTACAACATTAAACAACAAACAGTGTATCCTGTATGAAAGATGTTTGCCTTTAAGAATTAGGGCAGAGTTACCTCATAGGTACTAAAGGGAGGTGGCAGCCATTTTGAAGGAAAACAAGTTTTGTTCAGGGTATTTTGTTACTTTTTAACCTGAGCTGATGTGTGAAAGACTGTTTGGAAGGACAGCAGTAATATTACTATGGATGTATTCTTTAAAAATACCCAAGTAGGTGATTCCAAGAGAGCGTTAAGTGTATCAGAAATGTGAGAAATCAGCATTCCTGTATTGCAGTAGGACAACAAGTGATAGTTTCTTAAAAACAGAAAGAATGGATTGTCCAGAGAGGTTGTGGATGCCCCCTCTGGGGAGATGTTCAAGGCCAGGTTGGATGAGGCCTTGAGTATCCTGGTCTAGTTGAGAGGCGTTCCTGCCCATGGCAGGTAGGTTGGATTCAGTGATCTCTAAGTCTCTAGGTCTCTTCCAGCCTAAACCATTCTATGATTCTATATCCACTGCATTGCATAACTTGTATGATTAACACCAGTGTCATATGTTTCACTAAATAACAGTGTAATTGTACAGCTGAAAACAAAGCAGCATTAAAGCTCTTCATGGAGCAGTCCAGTATAGTTCTTAATGATGTCAGAATGTTTTTTACTGTACCTTAAATGTTTTTTTCAGTGATTGGGTGGATATTTAGTGTTTTCAGTTCTTAGCCACTGTGTCGTTCTAAGTCATACTTAATAGTAATTTTTTTAAGCTGTACTTAATAGCCATTTTCAAAACTGCACTGAGTACAAAATGAGATAATTTGGTGTTTGAGGGTTCTCACTATTACTTTATCATAGATTGTTGGGTTGGTTTTAGCTGAAAAAAACAACAGTATCCCTGGGGAATTTAGTTAGTGCTGCCATATCCTCTTGATGGCTGGAGAAGAACTAAGGCACAGAGAGAAAGACGAACATGGCTTAAATAAGAACTGTTACGGCTTCCAATGATGAGGTCCCATAGACTAGATAAGCAGGCTTATTTTCTAGAACACAGCAGCTCCGGAGCTGTCCAGAACGTGGGAAGTTTCCTAGCCATCAACCTGGTCCTTCTTGTGGCAACTGAACTTCTGCCTGTGTTAGGATGTGAATCTGGGTGAGCAGAGAAGCCTCTTGGTATCTGTCTAGAGGAGGACCTGCTGCCTGTGGCGGGAAATGGTTAAAGGAAGTCTTTCATAGTTCTTGAAGTCACCCACTGAAGTCAGTTGTGGATGTATTGACATGTCAGACATGTCTTGAAAGCTGTGAGAAGCGTCTCCTTGGGATGTGAGAACTGATTCTTGTAGCTTTCTCCAGGAAGTATGTTTTGGGAAGAACAGGTGGCATACACATAAT
The DNA here is from genome assembly GCF_014839835.1 of Dryobates pubescens. Classification (NCBI taxonomy): domain Eukaryota; kingdom Metazoa; phylum Chordata; class Aves; order Piciformes; family Picidae; genus Dryobates; species Dryobates pubescens. The sequence continues at coordinate 15,259,500 of NC_071638.1, forward strand.
CAGGTGATGATCACTGCTAACTTGCAACCCTTCCACTAGAACAGGAGGGTGATAAAGTAGTAATGATTTTTTAACTTTTTAAAAAACAAATAATAACAAAACAGAAATGAGGAACTAGATTTTATATGTGAAATGTATGGGGGGGGGAAATCAGATTGAAGCTTTCCTGTTGTATGATGGTTAATCCCAAATAGTTGAGATTTACTTTGATTGGAAACAAGTGGACATAATCTTTAATGTTACACAGGTCTTACCAGAGTTGCCTTAGATGGAACTACAGTCTCTGGATCTTAATATGGTGCTTACATCTGTGACATTATTCTTTTGGGGTTATTTGTGTTACGAATCTCTTGACTCCGGAGTTTCTGGTGCACTCATTTCCCACGGTCTCTCTGTTCTGCTTCCCCAGGGTCTTGAGAAACAAGTGACAGGGACGGGGGTGCCTCTCCTTCCCCTAGTAGCAGTTGGTGCGGGGGGCCGTGTGGGGTGCGCAGCCAAGGCGGTTTCTGTTAGCACAGAATGAGGCATCATCAGCCCAGGATGCCCCGGCGAGTGTTTTTGCCGAGTCCTTCACAAGTGCTGGATTGGTAATTAATTGATACTTCTAAAATGAAGCAAATCTAAGTATTACTTTTTACGGTATATTTGGAAGCAATTAGAGGCAAGGAGCTAAAGACTAAAATCTAGATATGCGTAGTGTTTTTCATGCCTGATGCATGGGAATAGTGATTTAACGCTTCGTTCTTTGTGACAAAATGAGCCAAAGAGCCATATTTTTCAGGGCCTTTAATCTGCAGGTTTTCGAGGGTGTTGAATACATTTTAGATAACTAACCGGGAAGATAATCCGTGCCACAAGTGCCTCGGTCGGGTTTTTTTCCCCCTTACAAGGTCACCTCCGTGTACCCGCCGGCGACGGCGACACTCATCCCATGCCCGTGCCGGATTCCTCCGAGCCGGTTTCTCCCCCACCCACCCCCGCGCGCCGCGGAATGGTTCCGCCCGCCGCCGTGCCCAGTCATGTGCGCGGGCCGGCCCGGGCCGCCGCCTCCCGCCTCGTCCCTCAGAGCGCGGCTGGGCCGACCCTCGCACGGGTACCGTGGCTCCTGCGGCCTCCTTCCTAACAAAAGGGCTTAGGGAAATAAAGTCGCTTGGTTAAAAAGGTTGCGGAAAGCGAGGGCAGGCGGTCTCGGTTGTGAACGTTTTCTGATTTTTCCAGAAATCAAGCAGAAGATTGAGCTGCTGATGTCAGTTAACTCTGAGAAGTCGTCCTCTTCAGAAAGGTACGGCTGCATCTCTTGCATGAACCGTTCATGGTGTGGCACTGCCAAGCAGCGGCGCAGGGCTTTTTTTTGCTTTTCCTCGTCAAGTTTTCTAGCATTGTTTACGTACTGCATGCCGGTTATTACACCGCATCCATTGAACCTCTCATTTTGGTTAAGCTCCGTGCATATTTTTTTTTCAGAGATTTTTTGGTTTCTGGCTTTTTTTTTCTTTTTAAAATTAAGCCTGCGGGGCTGCAGCATGCAAATCATACTGAAGCAGGCTGCTGGTTTGTGTGTGCGGGTGTTGCAGTCCTTGCTCCTTTTCACTGTCGTGCAAGAACAGCATCTCGGTTTCTAAATCGGGTTTTAAAGCCCCTCGGGTTTTTGTTGTGTTGCAGGAAACCGTTGCACGGTTGCAAAGGGTTCCTTTCAATTTAGATACGTAGGAAATGCAACTTGGTGAAGCGTTCCGTGTCCTGTTATGTGGAAAGGGAGTGCCCTTTGCGAAGTAGCTCAGGAATTGCAAATCCTCCAATTAGTCACATTGTATGAGATAGATCATAGAATCAGAGAATGTGGTTCTTGTTCAAGTCTGTCCTAGGAAATGGAGCAGTCGCTGCATGCAGTAATGGTTCATGCCTGCAGGTAAGGACAAAATGACTCAGAAGTGTTTTTAAAGCAATTATTTTACCTGTCAGTCAGATTATTACTGTTTCAAGTAGCTGTTTCTTTTGATGAAATATTTCGGAATACTAAATGTGCATTAAAGTTCTCTGACATAAAATAACCTCCTGGTGATCATTTTTGATTTGTAAGTCATCCAGCCCAGCTCACTTCTGTTTTCCTCGTGACTGAATTGTAGAAGAAATTTTTATTTTCAAAACTGCTTAAATCCAGAACAACCTAATACCGTTAATATTTTTCAACTGTTTCACAGTCATCCTTTGTATGCAGAAGAGCCAAATGAGTGTACTGCTTTGCCATTTTAATATTGGGTGTAGAGATAAAAAAAGGAAAATTTTATATTCTAAGCACTCGCATTGTGAGTTTAGCTGAAATTATCCTCTGAAGTACATTTTATTGAGTGGCTCAGCATGCACATGATAAAGCATTAGAAGCAATCTTAAGGAAGCAGACTAAAAGACATCTTTCAAAATGAGTGCTGTGTAGCATGCATGGTTTAAAAAAACCCACACACCATACCAAAAACCGAGCAGTTGAATATGATTTATATCTGTGTAAGATATGTGGAAGCAAACTGCATTGCCTTTAACCATCTGTAGTGTAACAAAATACCAGTAATAGGAGATACAGAAAATGGTGTGTGGGAAATAGGTTGTTAAGTCACCTTTCCAAAATGGAGAAATATAAGAAGAGCTTTGAGATATATTTATTTATTTTATTCAAAATTAAGAATTGTGAAAGAAATCTTAAATTACTTCACCTTTATCCCACACTGATGCTTTAATTTTTATTTAAAAGACCTAACAAAATGGTGGTGACAACAGAGGGGATGACAGAGTGAAAATAGTAAAGGAAACAGGTGTTAACTTCATTTTTGGAAAGGCTTTTGTTGGTGTTGCTGTGAGAGAATTCAGTATATAACGTAGATATATATAAATATAAATGCTCTGCAGCACCCTGAAAAAGATCAGCAAAATATGCGAATAGTTGAACTCTAATGGTAGTACTAGATGAAAGGATTATAACACGATTACTGAAAGCTTCATTCTGCCCGAGATCCATTTCAGTGCCATTCATTAAAAGCAAGGTTTTATAACAGCTTGATGCTTTATCTGGCAAGATTAAAACCTGAATTTTGTATATGCATTTCTTTTGGGGATTTAAATGTGGTACTTATGTTCACCTGGAGATTGATCTGACACATCAGCTTCATGGTTTACAAGGTCAGTTACAAATAAGAGCATTTTATATACTGTGATTTTTTTTTTCCCCTTCACTAACCACATTCTTTTCATATATCTAAAAATAGACTGAATTTTTTTGCAAGCTGTTATGAAACAGTGCTATCCTATTAGCTGCCAGTTCCTTTCAAGGCCCTTTGAAAAATCAGCCTGCAAGAGGTTTTTTTAAGAAAAGAAATGCAATATTGATTGTCTAAAAGGCTAAACTGTTCTTAAGCTGCTCTATAGTAAAATTTCAGTGTGTGTTCGTAGCATACAGACAAGAAAATATGCATGTTTTTGAGAAACACAAGGGAATTCATACTTGCTTTTTAAAAAAATTATTATTTTTATTCTTTCACCCTTGCTCCTGGAGGTTGGACTTTCTGAGAGGCTTGAGTTTGGGTTGAAGATCTGAGAGAGTCCATGACTTGGTTCTTGTTTTCCACACTAACGGAGACTGCCAGACAGTGCTTTTGGAGTGGGAGGGGAGAGGAGAGGAGGTGCTCTCTGCATTTGCAGAAACCAATGAAACAGGAACACAGAAGGGATGAGAGAGAAGCTCATTATTTGACCCTTTCTTTAGTTGGCCTTTGTTTTTACAAGACAGTTTAATGTTTGTAGGTTCTCCTGCTCACTTGGCAAGTTCAACATGTTATCCTGGAAGAAAAAAAAAAGAGAAGGAAGCTGGAATTTAATGGATGGTTTGGCTGTTACAGAAGCTGAACATGTTAGAAATCCTGCAATGTTCTCCTAGGATAGTTGGTTGTTACATTTTTAAGAGGTTTTTAGGAGAGATTAATGAGAAAATGAGATGAACACTTTTGTTGAGGATGCACTGAGAGGTTAAAAGGCATTGCAGCCTTGCGAAGTAAATGAATACAAACTGGAGACATTTTTTGTAGTGAGATTCATCCCTACCCTTCCCAATAGAAAAGTGTAATTGCAGATGGGGAGGAATAAGATATCTGTGTTTTGGGGTGTTACAGGTTATTTCATTAAGCAGACTGTACCTATAAGTGGTACATTCTGGGTAGTTAGTGCTGCCCATGTGGATGTTAGCAGTGTGTGACAAAGTCCTCATTCCTTGTTGATAAGGTAACTGGGGTAACTACATCTGTGTGTGTGCACATGGTTGGTTACAGTGGAGTTACAGCAGATCAGGTAACTTACTGTAGCTTGTTACAATGAATTGATTTGTTTGGATATCTGAGCTTTAAGTATATCATGGAAAGGTTTTCCTGCAGCATGCTTAGGAGTGTGACACATCTGGTTTCTTTATGAACTACCATGTGCCCCTATGTTCTTCATGTTTCAGTGGAAGCTGTGTGAGGTTACTTGTTGAAGCTTTGCAAATGTCATGAGAAAGCAAGTAACAGCCAGATGGAGGAGGTGGATCTTTCAAGAACTCTCCAATAAAGAAAAAAAATACTTTTGTTTCTGTTGTGAGAGTTACGTGTTGTTCTCAGGTACAGCAGAGTCAACTTTTGAGATGTACAGATGTTTTTTCCTGGCATTTTTAAGGATCTCCTTGCTAGTTCAGAGGAAAATCAGTTATTCTGTCTGGATACCTTTCTACTCCTTAGACTCTAAACCTAATGTATATGTATTTTCTTTCATATTTTAGGACAAAAAACTCAGTGTTTTTTAGTTCTAATTTTGGATTCTAAATTTGTGTCATCTTAGCAATGCAGTTTGACCCCAGGGTATATACTGGTAATGGTTGCTATCAAGGCTGCTAAGTCTGAAGTATTTGACCTGCTCTTTTCTCATCTTTCTGCAAAAAAATGCATATACACATTTCTTCAAAATAGATTTCTGCTTCAGTGATTTTTATTTCTCAAGGTAGGTTCTCCTGCCCCTCTACTCTGCCCTGCTGGGACTTCACTTGGAATACTGCATCCAGTTTTGGGTTCCCCAGTTCAGGAGGGACATGGATCTACTTGAGAGAGTCCAACGAAGGGCTGTGAGGATGATTAAGGGACTGGAGCACTGCCTCATGAGGAAAGGCTGAGATACCTGGGGCTGTTTAGTCTGGAGAAGAGAAGACTGAGAGGGGATTTAATAAATGTTTATAAATATCTGAGGGCTGGGTGTCAAGAGGGAGGGGACAGGCTCTGCTCAGTTGCGCCCTGTGATAGGACAAGGGGCAATGGATACAAGCAACAGTACAGGAGATTCCACCTCAACACAAGGAAGAACTTCCTTACTGTAAAGGTCACGGAGCACTGGAACAGGCTCCCCAGAGAGGTTGTGGAGTCTCCTTCCCTAGAGACTTTCAAGACCGATCTGGATGCATTCCTGTGTGACATGTACTAGATGATATGGTTATATGGTCCTGCTCAGGCAGGGGAGTTGGACTTGATCTCTGGAGATCCCTTCCAACCCTAACATCCTGTGATCCTATGATTTTTAAAAAAAATAAGTAGCAGCCACTCATGACCAGTCTAAACATATAATTAGTGTGTGTATAATTCCATTTTCATGATTTTGAGAGGTTTCATGAATAGCAGGAAAGGGAAGATAGTTTCAAATGACAGTAGGACAGCAGAGTTTGCGTTTAGTGTATAGAAGTACTGGGTGAGGTGGTGCAGGCAAGGTTTAAGGATGACCAGTTGTGTCCAGTTCTGGGCCTCTCAGTTTAGGAAGGACATCGAGATACTTGATCATGTCCAGAGAAGGGCAACAAGGCTGGGGAGAGGCCTTGAGCACAGGCCCTATGAGAAGAGGCTGAGGGAGCTGGGGTTGTTTAGCCTGGAGAAGAGGAGGCTCAGGGGTGACCTCATTGCTCTCTACAAGTACCTGAAGGGTGGTTGTAGCCAGGAAGGGGTTGGTCTCTTCTCTCTAGCAACCAGCACCAGAACAAGGGGACACAGTCTCAAGCAGCGCCAGGGAAGTTTAGGCTGGAGGTGAGGAGAAAGCTCTTCAGGGAGAGTCGTTCGTCATTGGAATGTGCTGCCCAGGGAGGTGGTGGAGTCACCATCCCTGGAGGTGTTCAAGAGGGGATTGGATGTGGCACATGGTGCCATGGTCTAGTCATGAGGTCTGTGGTGACAGGTTGGACTCGACGATCTTTGAGGTCTCTTCCAACCTTGGTGATACTGTGGTACTGTGACTGTTGGGTGGGGTTTTGCTGTTGTGGCAGTTAGCGTTTGTTGGTTGGGTTTTGGGTTTTTTTTTGTCTTGTGCTATGTATATGCCTCTATGGGATTTACCTCCGCAGGGCAAATTGAGGTACTTCTCAGTGCGTTTACATAGTCCTCCATCAAGTCATGATAAGAATGCAGTCAGGTATAAAATTAGAGGAAGAAATCTAAAATAATGAGGAGGAAGGAAGAAACTGGAGACTGATTACTGTCTGCTTCCTTTTTTAAGAGACCTAATGTTAACTAATAGAAGACGCATTATGAAACTAATTACAATGCTGAAGGATTCCTTTAGGTTTGGGAACATTTGGGGAGTTTTTTTGTGTGTGTCCGTGTATTTGTTGTTCTTGTCTTTTGTTTGTTTGTTTTCTTTTGGTGTTAAATTGAATTTAATTGTGGATGCACTACTTTTCCAAAGGCAGGAGTATCACTGACGGTGAAGCATAAAAATGAAAGTAGAACCACCATTAGGCCACAACATTCAGTGTGAGCTGGCATTGCTATGTGTCAGATATATGTTTAAGGATAATTATTAGGTAATAGAGCGTTGTAAGATAGTCTTATAGTAATTTATGTAACATACAAACAGAAATTATCAGAATAATGCAATGTGTTTCATGGGTCCTGCTAACTTGGTCGTATGGTTTCTAAAATAACATCTTTTCTATAGCTGTCTTCTTGCTTTATTTTGGTTTTGAGTGTAAAAGAAATACTGCTTGACATCCATTTCAGGGCTGTTTAATGTAATTTTAGTAGTCACACAACTTCAGTTTTTCAGTGTTGTTTAATATCTGGTAACAATGAACAATATTTTCTCTCCCCCTCATTCTTTAGAATAGTAAGCTGATCCTGATATTTGGGGGTTTTATCTCAGAAGTATGGAGGAAATCATCCTGTCTTATTGTGGGCCGTTAAGCTGTTGTCCAGGGAGGCACTTCATTCTACCACCTAACTCTATTTGAGGATGGTATGCCTCTGTAGCTCATTTGGACTTGCTAATTGATCTCAGGTTACTAAAATTGGACCAAAATAACTCCTGTTTTCTGTGTTTTTCATGTTAAAGGTTTTACAAGCTCATCATTTTATCATGCAAGGCTTTTAGGTGAAATATGAAAAGGATGTAGAGACAAAGAATGCTGCAGCATGCAGTTGTCCTTGTGAGAAAGAAACATGGCCTGTGTAGAAGCAGCCACTTGTGGATCAGCTTTATTACTTAAGGTGGTGTTTTTAGGGGACACTGGTTGGTTTAGAGTTGACAGTGCCTGTATCAATTCTTTAGCAGGCTTTGCAAAGATTTAGAAGTTGATGCATATTTTATTTTCCAGTGATAGACTTCATCTGTGGAATTTTGGCAGTACATGAAGAAATCATGTACTTTAATACTTAGTCACAAATGAAAGCATCATTAATATTCCTACTATTGAGATCTTCTGTGCCCCACTTGATTTTTTTTTAAAACCTATTTTTATCTTCTTTAAGAGTTTTTGTTGTGCAGCTGTTTGAGAGATTTTGTTATGGGGCGGTAACTTTTGAAAAGACAAATCTCAGTTTTTGGCACTTACTCTAGGAAATAAATGAGAGAACTTTGGGAAAGGGAGAGGTTGGAGGTACTGAGGAGGTTTAGTGAGTTTTTTCTCTCTGAGAACTGTTCACTGAAAATTAATTCAAGCAATCCAGTGCTGATTGCATGTGTGTAAAACATTTGAAAACCATGACTTGAACAATAGACTTTCAAAGGTAAAACATAGGTATTCCAATTGCACTTCAGGGTAAAATATCAGCAAAGTAACAGGCCATTTTAAACATAGCCTTTTGTATTACAGATTCAATCTGGTTTATGTCTTGTAACTTCTGGCCTACTCACTGTCTTGATCGTGGCTTCACTACAGTGTCCAATCCAGGCCCCCAAAGAGATAGAAAGGGAATGTTGCCTGGCAGATTGCATAAACCAACGTGTGTTTCTGCCACATGAGTGTATTTCGGTTGTTGCTGTGCTGTGTCACAGGATAAATTAATTTGTAATTTTCTGCAACTTCACACAAATGAATATGAAATTTTCAGATGTTCATACAGTTCAGTAAAATTACTGTGATACATGTATTTTCCCTGATCCACAGTTAATGTGTAGTTAGCAAGAGACACTAAGCAATAGGTTAAGCAAATGTATTTCAATTTAAGCATTCCATCTTATTGCCTGTTTTGTATATTCTAAACGTATTATTGGGAAATTTTAGCATCTCTAAGCTTGTGAGTTGCCATGAATTCTGCTATGCAGTTGGAAGGATATTCATCAGCACTTCCATTTGGTTGAAAAATAACCTTTCCTATACAAAGGATGTTGTGACCCAAAGGTCTTACTAGGTCTGTCTGCAGGAATTTTACAGTCTGGAGCCCATATCTGCCCCAGGTGCTTCTGTATTTTCTTCAAGACTCACACTTAGGCTTGGGTAAAGTCTCTGACAAAATAGCAACAGTCAGCTTTGGGCCTAATCACCGTTTTAAACACGACTTAAAAGCAAATGTGAAAGTCATTTACCAAACTCATGCCACTGATTGTGACTAGATGGATAATGAATTGCTATTTCCCTTTCTGTTATTCAGTCGTCTTCTCTCTTTTGTAATTGGAGCCTTAAAGACTTAAAGCCAAATGCATGCAGCTCCAAGCTTTGCCTGGGACATGTGCTACAGCCAAAGGAGGACCAGTTCTTTACCAAGTTTGTCTATGCTGCTTTTCTCATCTGAATACAGCTTTAGGTTAATTATGCTGGTTGATTGCTTCTCTTTGAACTGGACAATGTTCAAGACCAGAACCACATCCTATGTAGGTGTTCCTATGAAATGTTGGCCATTGTGTTTAATAGGATGTTCAGAAGACACTTTAAATAACCTCTCTGTGCTGATAAATGTGCCCTAATTCTAACTTTACCTTGTTTTCTGCTGAAACAGCAAATGTCTGTAAATTAGTGATACCCTCACTAAAAGATCCTGTTTTCTTCTCTTGAAAGCTTGTGAAACATCTGTATTTTGGTGTTGTGCTGCTTAATCTTGAAGATATTTTTTGCAAAACCTGGAGCAGTGTAGGTCTGTGGAAGGGACAAGGATTTCTTAAAGCTCTTTCTCATTTGGTGAAAGGTCATTGGAGTAGCATGAAACATTTCAAGAATTTTAGTGCTTTGCTTTCATGAAGCAGTTTCCTAAGAATGCAGGCACTTGTCCTCGCTTCTGATGCTGTGTTGTACTATGCTTAGGGATAGTGTCTGTCTCTTGGGCAGGCAAAGGCAGCTGTATTAGTGCAGAAACACTTCCCTCTTCTTCAGCTGCATGTTTCTTCAGAGTTGTGAAAGCTTAAATATTAGCAGTAGTTCTGGTAAAAGCTAGGAGAATTGTTTTTTGTCATTAGTGCTGCTACAAAGAGACTGTTATTTTCTTTAGTAACCACTCTATCACAAGATACAGCAGTGATTTAAGATTTTTTTGGGGGGGTTTTGGTTTTTGTTTTTTTTTTTTTTTGTTTGTGGAGGTGGGGAAAGGGTCATGAAATTCCTATGGGTTTCAGTGGACAACTGTTCTGTTATTCTGTATCCAGCATCATATAAAACCTGCAGATTTTTATTGTCTGTCATCTTCAGCTGCTGTGGCCTGTGTCCATAGATGCATTCATATCCTGCCATGCCCAAATACCAAACAGACATATCAACGTCTGTTTATTTCATGCCATGAACTAGAATGGAAGATGTTTGGAATCATCTCTGCTCTTTATGAGTCTTTCTATAAAAGGATTACCATACCCATAGGAGACCACGTGTGGTGGTTTCCTCAGTGGTGCTTTGTCATCCCCAGTATGAAAGTGTAAAGCCTTTCTGACAGCTCCTGTTGCATATGTGAGAAGAGTCAGGAATTTCCACTGCTGCTTGGTGTCTTAACCTATGAGAAGTGTCTGCTTCCAAGAAGACTAATACAGCTTTTAACCAGGACTTCCCTAAGTGCCATGAAAAAGATGATCAGTCATAGTGATAAAAGTATACTTTTATCAATTAGAAGGTTTTATTCTAGTATAAATAACAGTACAAACAATATTTTACATACTTCGTTTGAAGTGTCATTTAGCTCCTTCCCAGGTAATTAGTGTTTCAGACTGTTAATCTAGAAAGCCAAATAAAGCATAGAGCCTTCCTCAGATTGCTCATGTTTCACGCAGAAGTGAAAGAATGCAGAGCTTAAAAAGATATTACTGGTGATCAAGGTAAAAAGCCTTCCCTTTTCTCACATGCATTCTTGATATGGGGGTAGATTACTGGCATGATGAATGAGCATGGACCCTATTCTTTAGGCACTGTAACTGTAGTGTGCTGCCAGAGAATGCGTAAATTTTGTGCAGGTCACTGGTATTGAAAGATCCTATTGCTCCTTAGGCAAAGTTGTTATGGTCCTGTAATTTAATTTACAGTACTTGGTTTGATATATGCTTTTGCTTTGTGTTACTTTTCTGTTAGAATGGTGTTCATTGAGTGTTGACTTGACTGTATCTGTCCTACGTGTTTTCTTTTCAAGATTCCTTTCAGACATGCTTTGCACATAGGAATTTCAAGGACTATTAAAAGGAACAGTGGACATATAGCTGGAGTAGAATAGTGCCTGAGAATGCCAACACTTTTGTTTGTTTGTTTTGTTTTGTTATCATTCAAATACTCAGTGGTTTACAAAATGTATTAACTGCATTAAGTGTGTAGATGCCAAAACAGCTTAGGCAGTGTGGACTAGCCTGAACTGAAATTTAAGGCAGGTTTATACACTTCACCTCCAAAGAGGAACCAATACATTTGCTAAGAATAAGAAACTTGCTTAAAGGCACCTGTTCTTTTAGCCATGCCAGTTGCTAGAGGTAGCCAGGTGTGGAGGGCTTTGGGTCTCAGGAGTATACCTTGTGCCCTACCTAAAGAGTTTAGTACAAGACTAATGCAGGTCTGTGTCCTCAGGGCCAGCCGTCTGGTGACTGAGTACTTACTCGCAGTAGGTGCACACACACTGACACACAGAAAATGCATGCCAGCTGGCCACACAGAGCAAGAGACTTAGACCAGTGCTGTTACTGGCGTCGACAGAGACATACACAGAGCACTCAAGGAAGAATAACATGGACACACCAGTCCTATTGCCCCTTTCCAGTTCCTTGGGATTGAAGTTCACTAGAACTCTTGAGAACAGAAACCCACATATGTGCTTTATGTGTCCCCTTAGTGGCTGGGTTAAAATGGTCTGTGCGGTTGCTTGAAGCTTTGACCCGTTGGTGTTCTTCAGTTGTTTGCATCTAGGACTGTGAGCCCTCTAGGTTGTGTTCTCACTCCTGTTGCTGGTACTTAAACCTTTTGTCAGTTACTTGCTGGTGAGTCTTGCTTGTGCATACACAGGCTAGAAAGTGTATCTGCAGAGACAGAAAAAAGATTTAGTGACAATGTGGAAGAGACTGTTGTGTTCAAGGGCAGAGCTCAGTCAGACAAGTGCATTGACCAACCCGCATTTGGATTGGACTTCCTGCATTTATCCTTTTCCCCCACTGTTTTTTGATGCATGTTTCTTTCTTACCCACCTTTATCCCTGTCTCTCTCCACCTCCAGTGCCTTCCCCTAAACATTTCATAATGTCTTATGTATTCTTACAATCCCACAGTAAGTATTACACAATACTAAAAAAGAATAATGCTCTTAGGCAATAACCTTCAGCTTTTAAGGTGTTTCTGAGGAGAGAATTTCCTCCTTGACTCATCTTGGTGGGTTTCACGTTGGGGGAATATGGTCTAATTGATAGCATTGGGAGTAGCTGATTCAGGTTCTCTATTTTTGCTGGTTAGGTTGTTAGGGTTTCTCTACCCATTGTTTTTCTGCTGATCCTTGCTGGATCTGTTTCTACTGTGATTAGCCTTTAATCAGATAACCCAACACTGGTATACCAGGGACCCAGTACCAGCTCTCAGAACTGGAACTGTTTGAATATTTGACCATCTAACATAGGCATCCTACAGACTGAGATAAGCTGAGGATACAAAACACAGTTCCTTTGCTACTACTTCCCAGTCTCATGGAACTTCAGTAGTGCAGTGCTTTGCCTGCTACTTGTCTCCAATTTATAGACCTATATTTCAGGAAAGAAAAAGTGAGATATCTTCTTACAATGTGGTAAATACATACTTTATACTTCAGACTTACACCTGCTGGAGATACTAGCTCATAACATCTAATGAAGGCAAAGTTCATCAATGACTGTAAAGCAAGTAGTACTACTTACTATGCTGAGCTTGTCCTCTTGGCTTGTTGGAAAACCCATTCAAGCTAAGATAGTACAGGCATGCATAATTCTAGTTAGGTGTTCTGGAGCATCAGTAAACTTAAAACATGCTGCCTCTGTGTGTTGTGGTCCAGAAAAGAGATATCAGAAAGTATTCCATAGTCCAGTTTAAACGCAAAAAGCAGTTGTGTGTTGATGTTTAGAAGGAAAATCACATCTCCAAAGTGGACAGGAAAGCCAATTGTGAATTTGGCCTGCAAGCTTCAAGAGGTTGCTCAACTCCTTTTTAAGGTAGCTGAGCAAGCAAATATCACAGACCCACAATGTGTATTAGCCAGTATTTGGCTATTTGACATCTGTATTCAGAAAACCTGGCATGTATAATTTCTACTGTAAGAGCCCAAGAGCTAGCTAATACTTGAGGCTTTGCCAAGTTGCTTCTGTCAGGAAGAGAAATAGATGATGTGATTGGAGGGTTGTGACATTTTTTGTATGTGCAGTCCTGTTTATTTACAAAGCATATAAACAGAGCTCTGTGTGCTTGAGCAGAGTACAAACAAAATGCAACAAGCAGCTGATGTTTTCAAGTCTGTCTAGCAAGTACTGTGCTAGAAACACCCCCCCCCCCCCAAACTCAAAAACCTCAACACCAAATAAATGCACACAACTTTCCTGAGAGCACAGGCACAGCATTTTTTTGCATGCCTTCTAAAATTTTTTCCTGCTTAAAACACAGGAATATATGACTGCAAGTTTCCCCCAACTCCTTTCATTTCATAATTATTATTTATAAAACTCTTAATTTCTTGCACATCTGAATTTTGTATCTTAAGTACTTTGGACAATTTGTGTGTGTATGGGTGTGGGGTTTTTTAGTTTATTATTTTAATATTTTAAAAAATTTATTACTTAAACTAATAAGAGGGTATTCAGCTCAATCATCAGCCTTGATTGCAGCTAAATCAGAATTCTTTAGGGAGCAGTTTGATCACAGGCATTATTTTTTGTTTTTTTAGGATAGCAATGCCATACTTAAAATGCAACTTTACCAAAATGTCTTTATGCATGCTATAATACCTGTATTCACTTTCTGGACTCTGCAATTTGTTGCCAGCTCATGTTGTGTGGTGTCTGAAGACTCCTGCCCTTTACTGCCAATAGCTCTTGTCAGGCCTTTCCCATGGACAGGTGCGAACAGTTTTAGGATGTCTTCCCAGGCTTCTGCCAGGTCTTCACTGGATTGCTGTAGGGCAGGAGTGTTTGGATTTAGTCCGTCATAGTTTTGTGCTTGTTTATTTTTTCCTTCTGAGTGATTGCTTTTCTTCTGTAGAAAGTCTGACAACAGATCATAATGCCTCATCACCCTACCCCATTGGTCCAATCCAGAATGAGTCTGCTGTAGTTGACATACATGTTGTCGTCTTTAATTCTTGAAAGCTTTGTTTCTCAGACTTGCAGCAGCTTGGCTCTCTGAACTTCTTCTAAGACCTCCTTGTTCTGTGCACAGCTAGCAGTTCATGTGTATACTATTGCCTGCAAAAAGTATTCTGAGATTCAGTTGCAGTGGAGTTTTGTATGCAAATAATAGAAGTTGTACCCCACGGCTTTCCCTTTGCCCTCCCCCCAAGTCCTCATTCTTCTTGTCCCACTTTGTGTTTGAAAGACTGAGACATTGAGTGGGATAGGTTAGAGGGAGTCTTTCACTTGCTTCTGCATGCATATGTTTGGTGAAGGTTTTACAGTAATTCAGTTATCAGCTTGTAATGGCTAGAGTTCACAAGAGAAATCATAGAATTTATTGTGATGCAGCAAAAGAATGTCCAAGTATGTACTGAAGGATGGAAATGTTAGAGGCTTAAGATAAATTTAACAGTCTTTAAAGAACGGCAGAGTCTGTTGTTAATCTTGACTTCAGCAAGACTTTCAATACTATGCTAGAACATTCTGATACACAAACTGAGCCTGGGATGGGTACCAAGGCCATCAAGTGGATGGAAATTTGTCTGATCTTTTGAGTTTAAAGGGCTGTACCTATTTGGAGACCTTGATAGGGTGGAGAAATGGGCTGAAGCAAATGTCCTCAAGTTAAGCATAGGAAAATGCCTAGTCCTGTACCTGGGCAGGAATAACCCCATGCAACAGGGCAGTCTGTGGGTCAACCAGCTGGAAAACAGCCTTGCAGGAAAGGACCTGGTATGCAGCATGTTGACCATGAGCTGGCAAATCATGAGGCAGAGCAGCAAGCAAGTCAAGGGGGGTGATCCTTCCTCTCTACTCACTAGTCGCACGACATATTTGAAGTGCTGTGTCCCCTGCTGGGCTCCTCAGTACAAGAGAGCTGTAGAGGGGCATGCTGCTATAGGTCCACTTGAAAGCCACAAAGGTGGTGAAGCGCTTGAAGATCCTTGAAGTGTAGAGGCTGAGACAGCTGGAGTTGTTCAGCCTGGAGAAGATAGGGTTCAGAGGCAGTGTGCATCAATAAATACCCAGTTGGTGAGTGCAAAGAAGATAGACTTGTCCCTGCTGCCCAGTGACCAGCGAAGAGGCAGAAGCCATAAACTGCAATACAGTAAACTTCATTCAGACCAAAGAAAAAACTTTTTCTTGTGAGGATAGTTGAACACTAGCATAGGCTGACCAAAGGGGTTGTGAAGTCTCAGCTACCTCCTGAGAATAAGTCATTTGAGCAGTCATGTGGAACCTGTGACCTCCAGAAGCATCTCATAGCATCAGCTGTTGAGTGACTGCAGAAACAGTGTTTGGACAAAATACACTCTCTGAAATTCAGTTAAAACTGTAAGAGCAAAGACACAGTTTGTAAAAGCTATTATTTTTTATTGAAAATAAAGCCTTCTTACATCATTAATTCATTTTCCTGACTTCTGTACTTGAACTGAAAGCAACTAGGATTAGTTTCAGCTGGTCATCATCTTTTTCTGTGGAAAACACCTTTTTCAATAGTCACGTAATTGTTGTGAGAACACAGAGCTCTGATATTGTTCTTTATACTCTCGTTTATTTCCTATATGTCAAGCCCTGTAAAAAAAGACTGTCCAAAAGACATCTGTCTCACACAATTCTGTTTCTCTGGCTGCTTGTTTACACTCCTACAAGTAACCGGGGCTTCATCAGATTTACAGAACAAATTCTTTGTCTTTTCTTCTAGCTCTCTTTAAAACTGAACTTGGTATTTGCTGTTTACCTGGTTTGCATCTAGGGGAAGGGGTTTGATTACAGATCTATAGGCAGATGTTTTACAGTGAACTTAAGACAAAGGAAACTAATAAGGAAGGTATTTATTTGTTGTTAATCATCTGTCCAGGATATACTGTTTCTGCATCTTAATTTCTGAAGCTCTGAGTTATTCGTAGTGAATTATGCTTTTCACCAGATTCTAAAATAAGATTTGTATTGGGAAGGAAGTTAGTTACTTATTTATGATAAATTGATAGCCTTAATTGTGTTGGAAAAAGCGTTTTGCTGAACTGTTAATGATGTGGTAATTCACCTTCTTCAACACATGACTTGTAATATGCCAAATGACACAGAAGCTCTCCTTTTTGTTGGGCAATCTCATCTTTATTTGCTGCTAACAAAGACCTGGAAAGTTATGTTTGACTGTGACTTGCATATTTGAAGTCAGTACAAGCCTTTTCTAATGGAATGCAGAGCTCATATATTCAGTTACTGGGAAAAAAATGGAACCCTCAACTTACTGAGGTAGCATTGGTGGCATTTTGGTGATCAAGGTAGCTGTGGAATAAATATTGAAAGCATTCTATCTTTAAATGAAATGAAACCTTTTAATGTAAATAAAGATTGATTCTAAGAGTAGTTAACTGTGAGCACGGACAGTGGTGCATAAGGATTTGCTTGTAAAGTATATTGAACTGTATTGTTTGTTCGGATAGGCACATTGTAATAATTAGTGGGCTGCAGCTATTCTGCAAATGATTTATTTCACATCAGTGATTTATATTGAGCATACTGCAAGCATATACAGTACTATCAGCCAAAATGCTGTCTCCTTCCTTTTTAGTCCCACCTGCATGTATTTTGTGGCCCCTGCTGATTTGTTTCTTGCCTTGATTGGTTAGGAAGATCACAGGCTACAGTACATCATGCTGTAGCTTTTCAAGTAGTGCTGGTAGCCTGCTGTATGACCTAGATACTGAAGAATTAGTATGCAATCAAGAGAGAAAATAATTCCTGCTAAGTAAAAGTGATTTTTTTGTTTTTTTTGGGGGAAGTGGGGTTATGTGGAATTCCTGGAGAAAGACACCAACAGGATTTTCATATTTACTGTCTGCAAAGTTTAGTCACAGACTTCTTTGAAGGATTTCTATGACAAGTATTTCTTACTTTGATTGTAGTAAAATGTATATTGGATAAAAATAGTATTTAAATGGTAAACTAAAAATGAGGTTCTATAGCATGCCTTTGTACCGATGTCTTTTTGAAGCCATGTGTAAATGGGTCATGGTGAGTGCTCTTAATGATTAGAGGAAGGAAGGTATTAGATATATCTAACTTTTGTTTTCCTAAAGAAATCAAGTCCTGTTTTAAATAAAGCCTTCCTGAGCTGGAGATCAGAGGTTGGGAATTTAAAATGTAAGTGGGGATTTAAAGATGACAAGATGATGGTGGATGGGGGAAAGGCTGTGGATATTATCTACCTAGACTTTGGAAAAGCCTTTGACACTGTTTCCCACAGAATCTCATGGGCAAACTGGCTGCTCAAGGCTTGGATGAGCACAGGATCCGCTGGATAAAACACTCACTGAGCAAATGGGTCAAAAGAGTGGTGGTCAATGGAATTAAATCTAGCTGGCAGCTGGTCACAAGTGGTGTTCCTCAGGGCTTAGTGTTGGCACCACTTCTGTTTAACATCTTTATTGATGATCTTGATGAAGACATACAGAGTGTGTCATCAGTAAGTTGGCAGTTGACACCAAGTTAGGTGGGAATGGTAATCTGCATGAGGGTAGGGAGGCTCTACAGAGGGACTTAGGTAGATTGGATCAATGGGCCAACGTTAATGGGATGAGCTTCAACAAGGTCAAATGCCAGGTCCTGCACTTGGGTCACAACATCCCCAAGCAATGCCACAGGCCTGGGGAAGTGTGGCTGGAAAGCTGTCTGGCAGAAAGGGGCCTGGGGGTTCTAATCAACAGGCAGCTGAATGTGAGCCAGCAGTGTGCCCAGGTGGCCAAGAAAGCCAATGGCATCCTGGCTTGGATTAGAAATGCTATGTCCAGCAGGAGCAGGGAGATGATTGTCCCCTTGTACTCAGCTCTGGTGAGGCCACACTTTGAGTATTGTCTTCAATTTTGGGCACTTCAGTACAAGAGTGATGTGGAGGTTCTGGAGCAAGTGCAGAGGAGAAAATGAAGCTGGGGAAGGGCCTGGAGAATAAATCATATGAAGTGTGACTGAAGGAGATGGGGATGGTTAGTTTGAAAAAGAGAAGGCTGAGAAGAGACCTCATTGCTCTCTCTACGTGAAAGGACATTGTGGAGAAGCTGGTGCTGGTCTCTTCTCACAGGTAATTAGTGATAGAACAAGAGGGAATGACCTCAAGCTGTGACTGGGTCGGTTTAAACTGGACATTAGGAAAAAGGTTTTCATGGAAAGAGTGGTCAGGCATTGGAATGTGCTGCCCAGGGTGGTGGTTGAGTCACCAACCCTGGGTGTGTTTAAAGGTTGTTTGGATGTGGTGCTTGGGAATATGGTTTCAGGGTAAACTTTGTAGAGTAGGGTTGTTGGTTGGACTTGGTGATCCTGAGGGTCTTCTCCAACATGAATGTTTCTATGATTCCATGAAAATCTTAGTTTTTCTAGATTTTGTTTGTTTGTTTGGGGTTTTTTTTGACATCTGTTAGCATTGCTAGAATTAAATCCTGTCAGTTCATAGTAATGCAAAAGTCTATTTTCAGTTACAATGCTATTTCAGTGCATGTAGAGGAATTGCTAGAATTTCAGTGAAATTCAAGTGGACTTGAATGATCCTGGAGGTCTCTTACAACTAGATGTTTTCTGTGAGTCTGTGAAATCTGTACATACAATTACCATGGTGGTGTTAGGTGATGTAATTAGGCTTGTTACTGATATAAAAATAAAAGGAAAAAATGTTTTCTTCACAGGAGTTTCTAACATCTCTTTGATTGTGATTTGTCTGTTTAAAAGTTTTCTTTCAAATGATTTGATTTTTCTTAAAGATTGGGGTTCTGTATGTGAAAGACACACATGTCTGTTCCTTTCAAACAAAGATGACTAATGGAAATACAGCATATGTATACACTCCAAAGAGAATAATTTGAGGTTTTTTTCCCCAGTTTTTGCTTTTTAGAGGGAATAAAACTTCAATGTTGAGAAGTTGTTTAATGTTTAAAGCAGAAGTATAAAAGCACACGTGGATGCAATATATCTTTGACATGTTTTTACATGGATGGACAAGCAGCTCCTGAAGGATTTAAGGGAAAAAAAGAGGCTGTATCACCTTTGGAAGGAGGGGAAGGCTTCTCGAGGTATGTTTAAGGAAGTGGTTAGACTATGTAGGAATAAAATTAGAGAGGCAAAGGCCCAGTTGGAACTGAAGCTGAACACCTCTGTGAAAGATAATAAAAAGCAATTTTACAAATATATCAATGCTAAAAAGAAGGGCAAGAAGAACCTGCACTCCTTACTGGACCTGGAGGGGAACATGGTGACCGAAGATGAGGAAAAGGCTGAGGTCCTGAATGCCTTCTTTGCCTCAATGTTTAACAGCAAGGTAGGAGTCCAGGATGAGTGGCCTCCTGAGCTGGGTAATAGGGTCGGCGAGCAGTGTAATGCCCCAGAAATCCATGAGGAATTAGTCCGGGACCTGCTGAGCCACTTGGACACCCATAAGTCCGTGGGACCGGATGGGATCCATCCTAGGGTGCTGAGAGAGCTGGCAGATGAGCTGGCCAAGCCGCTCTCCATCATTTTCCTCCAGTCCTGGCTCACTGGAGAGGTCCCAGGTGACTGGAAACTGGCCAATGTGGTCCCCATCCACAAGAAGGGACAGATGGAGGAACCTGGAAACTACAGGCCAGTCAGCCTGACCTCAGTGCCAGGGAAAGTGATGGAGCAGATTATCCTGGCGGCAATAACTGCGCACCTGAAGGATGGCCAAGGGCTCGGGTCCAGCCAACATGGATTTAGGAAGGGTAGGTCCTGCCTCTCCAACCTGATCTCCTTCTATGATCAGGTGACCCGTCTGGTGGATGTGGGGAGGCCTGTGGATGTAGTCTATCTGGACTTCAGCAAGGCCTTTGACACCGTCCCCCACAGTAAACTGCTGGCTAAGCTGTCAGCTCGTGGTTTGGACCACAACACTCTGTGCTGGGTTAGGAACTGGCTTGAGGGCCGAGCCCAGAGAGTGGTGGTGAATGGTGCCACATCCGGCTGGCGGCCAGTCACCAGTGGCGTCCCCCAGGGATCAGTGCTGGGCCCCATCCTCTTTAACATCTTCATTGATGATCTGGATGAGGGGGTTGAGTCAGTCATCAGCAAGTTTGCAGATGACACCAAGTTGGGAACAGATGTTAGTCAGTTAGAGGGTAGAAAGGCTCTGCAGAGGGACCTTGACCGACTGGACAGATGGGCAGAGTCCAATGGGATGGCATTTAATAAGTCTAAGTGCCGGGTGCTGCACTTTGGCCACGGCAACCCCATGCAGAGCTACAGGCTGGGGTCAGAGTGGCTGGAGAGCTGCCAAACAGAGGGGGACCTGGGGGTGCTGATTGACACCCGCCTAAACATGAGCCAGCAGTGTGCCCAGGTGGCCAAGAAGGCCAATGGCATCCTGGCCTGTATTAGGAATAGTGTGGCCAGCAGGAGCAGGGAGGTCATTGTGCCCCTGTACTCTGCATTGGTTAGGCCACACCTTGAGTACTGTGTCCAGTTCTGGGCCCCTCAGTTTAGGAAGGACATCGAGACACTTGAAGGTGTCCAGAGAAGGGCAACAAGGCTGGGGAGAGGCCTTGAGCACAAGCCCTATGAGGAGAGGCTGAGGGAGCTGGGATTGTTTAGCCTGGAGAAGAGAAGGATCAGAGGCGACCTCATTGCCCTCTACAACTACCTGAAGGGTGGTTGTAGCCAGGTGGGGGTTGGTCTCTTCTCCCAGGCAACCAGCACCAGAACAAGGGGACACAGTCTCAAGCTGTGTCAGGGGAGGTTTAGACTCGAGGTGAGGAAAAAGTTCTTCACTGAGCGAGTCGTTCGTCATTGGAATGGGCTGCCCAGGGAGGTGGTGGAGTCGCCGTCCCTGGAGGTGTTCAAGGGGAGATTGGACGTGGCACTTGGTGCTATGATCTAGTTGTGAGGTCTGTTGGAACAGGTTGGACTTGATGATCCTTGGGGTCTCTTCCAACCTTAGTTACTGTGATACTGTGTGTGATACTGTGATACATATCTAACTTGGTTGAGTATTTCCTGCCACTTTTTAAAACAAGGTCCTGACTTCAGAAATGGATCTGCGCTTCTCTTAAGTCAATAAAGCAATGCTGAAGTGTTAAGGCTGACTTTTTTTAATCTGTACTTCCCACTGTTGTAATATTTGCAGTTTGTAGATATTAGAGTGTTAGGTAAAAGGAAAAGAGTGAATGAGGCTGATCTCATTTCAATGAATTCTATTACTCTGTACTCACAGTGATTCTAAGCACCCATCTTAATCTTGTACTCCTGTTTACAGCTTACTTTTGCCTAGGTTGATGATTACAATGTCCTTGTCCCATGAAAGCTTGATGTATTTCCCTCCAGGACTCATCAGTAACTGTATTTGAAGTGTCCTTAGGGTTTTAGGCAGAGCACCAGATGTCATTACTTTCCCTGAGGATCTGATTGTGCTGAAATGATGCCAGCCTGTGTCTGTTTTTTTCAAATACTGTTGCATTCACAAAGTCACAAAATCACAGAGTGGTTTGGGTTGGAAGGGACCTCCAAAGGTCATCTAGTCCAACTCCCCCTGCAGTAAGCAGGGTCATCCTCAACTAGATCAGGTTGCTCAGAGCCCTGTCAAGCCTCAGCTTGAATGCCTCCAGGAATGGGGCCCCAAACAGCTTCCTGGGCAGCCTGTTCCAGTGTTCCACTACTCTCATGGTGCAGACCTTGTTCCCAACATCCAATCTAAATCTGGTCTTCTCCAGTTTGAAGCCATTGCCCCTTATATCACTACAGGCCTTTGTAAACAGTCTCTCTCCATGCTTCAGCCCCTTTAGGTGCTTCAGGGCCACTTTTGGGTCTCTCCAGAATCCTCTCTTCTCCAGGCTGAACAACCCCAGCTCCCTCAGCCTGTCTTTGTAGCAGAGGTGCTCCAACCCCTGATCATTTTCATGGGCCTCCTCTGGACCTGCTGTATCAGGTCCAGGTACTTACTGTATTGAGCTCCAGAGCTGAATGCAGTACTCCAGATGAGGTCTCAGCAGAGCAAAGTGGCAGGTTCACCTGCACTGGCGATTCATACTGCTTAAAATTCTAGGCCATTAAATTTGTTCTTGCGACTCATACCATTTTATTTTTCTGCATTGTCTGAGGATTGGAGAGGAACTAAGGCAGGGTTGTGATGGTTCTGCATTATTTTTAATGTATTTTGATTTTCTCTTTGATGTAGCTTGTGCCCTCTTGGAATTTTCCCATGTTACAACGGGAAACACTTGCTCTCAAGCTTTAGTAAGCCCTCATTGTGTGTGTCTGCACTCCTGTAACAAGCTGAGCAGGTGTGTGTGGACTGCGCTGCTAATGAGGCACTGCTGCTGCCCTGCTTGGGTCTAGATAAGCTTATTAGAGGATCAGTCTCTGGTAGTACCTGGATTAAAGACAGATTAGTTTTTGGTATAGTATTAGTTCAGCACATGCCTGTTCTGTTCACTTTCCTATGGGAAGACTGTTTTCTGGCACAGCAGTACATACCTAGAGTGGTATCTTAGGCTGCCGCAGCTGTCTTCTAGGTGGATATTTGCTGGATTTACAGTTGGCAGATTTGGTCAGAATTTCTGTTAAATCCCCAAATCTGCATTGCAACATTCTGACAACACAGAGTATGTTGATCTAGAAGAATACTGATTTGTTTTATGCAGTAAGAATAGGGCATACATTTCAGTGCATTCAGTGCATGCCTAATAGAGTTTGTGCATAATTCCACATAATGGAATTCTTCACTAATCCTTCTGATGTCTACCTGCTATGTAGGCAGACATTTCTTTCCTCTTAATCACAGTGAGATTTTTCAGGCTAGCATACATCATGGGTATTTTGGGATTGGTGCCCATTAAAAGGAAATGCTAGTAAGAAAAATCATCAGTAGTTCTTGGTTATATGGTTCTCAAAAATCAGGGTCAGCCACTGCTTGAAGGGTGATGTGGAAAAAGAGCCCACCTACAAAGCACAAACTCACTTGCTCATGTAGAGCTCTATCACCCTACTCCTTCTGGGGCAGCCTTTTTGATCATCCTGTTTGGAGGCTGGAAAAAATATTTATGATTCAGAGCCTTTGACAAGGTGACTTAGGGAAGGGTTGTGGCATTTGCTCTCTCTGGAACAGTTTAAAATAAGGAAGGACCTGAGAAATTATAGTTCAAATATCAGTGACTAAAAATACTGCACGATTCAGTTTCATTCTGGGAAGACGGAATCGCAGAATACATTTGATTGAAAGAGACCTCCCAACTTTCAGCCCATCACTGCAAGGTCAACACTAAACCAGGTCCCCAAGTGTCTTTCCAAGTTAACTTCAGGCTTTATGTGCCATAGAACTGCCACAAAATTTTTGGTCGCATCCATATGCTAACTTATTTACTAAAAGCTGTGAGTGATTTTCAGTGATAGTGTGTTCATCCAGCAATAGTTTGAAAAGCCAAAAATCACTGTTGTATAAAAACAACACCTCTCCCTTTTGGTTTTTTTTTTGGTAGCAAATTGGGAAAGTGCTTTTATATTAGTCATGAAATTTTGACAGTGTTCAGATTAGTGGCAGTCTAGTGAAATTCTGCATGGAAAATTCTGGTTTACTCTGCTCACTCCTCTTTTTTTGGAATACCTCAAAATGTTTCTTTTAAAAAAGAAAAGATATGGTTACTGTACACTTAAGAAATTAATAGATTCCTTAAGGTCTTCTATATGATTTTTTTAATACACTTGATATTTCCTTTCTTTAAAAAGTACAGTGTTCATAGAATGGTTTAGGCTGGAAGAGACCTAGAGACTTAGAGATCACTGAATCCAGCCTCCCTGCCATGGGCAGGGATGCCTCTCAATTAGACCAGGTTACTCAAGGCCCCATTCAACCTAGCCTTGAAGAACTTCTGGGGAGGGGGCATCCACAGCCTCTCTGGGCAATCCATGCCAGAGTCTTGCCACCCTTACAGTGAAGAGTTTCTTCCTAAAATCCAATCTAAACCTATTCTCCTTACGTGAAAATCCACTTCCCCTTGTCCTATTGGTGGACACTCTTGTAAAAAGTCCTTCTGCAGCCTTCCTGTAGGTTCCTGTCAAGTATTGGAAGGCAGCTCTAAGGGCCCCCCAGAGTCTTCTCCAGGCTGAACAATCCCAGTTCCCTTAGCTTCATAGCAGAGGTGTTGCAGCCCCTGGATCATCTTTGTGGTACTCCTTTGGACTTGTTCCAACAGATATATGTCCCTCTTACAGTGGTTCAATCTATTTTAGGGTCTGTACAGGCATCCAGTATCTCAACAAAAAAAATATTAAAAAAGAAGTAACTTTTAATTCATACTTTCTTGAACCCAGACTTGCTTGGGAATCTGGGTTTAAAGGATACATAAATGAGATGCAGCATAGGATAACTAGTAAAGGCCCCTGTGAGTTTGTGGAGGTTGTAAAGCGTTGCTGTTTGGCACATCTCTGACTTTGGAAGTTGTGTGAAAGCTTAGCAGTGTTTCTTGCACTTTCTCCACACTTAATACACACTTAAAACACATTGTGTTTTCTGTTGTTTCATTGTCTTGGAAAGGGAAGTCATAATAGTAGAAATGCAAAATTGAGTTGTAATTAGAAATCAGAAATAAATATTAAGCAAATCTTTGCCTTGCATGCCACAGCCATTTTTTTCAAGTCTGATTTTTTTTTTTTGTACATATTAACAGTTTCTTACAGTCTGCTAAGAAACAGATTACCCTTTCACCACTACGCATGTGCCTGAACATTACACCCACTTGCCAGGCTATTTTAAAATACTTTTTAAAATCTGAATGACAGTTCATGAGCAGTGCTCAAGAGCAGGAATTGTACTTGGCCAGACCTATTTGCAATTTTAAAGGTATAACTTTGGAGTACTGTCTGAGTTGTTTAATTGTGGGCTGCAGTGTCTGCCTTCTGCCAGAAGGAGGAAAAGAAATCCTCACAAAAAGCTGGCTTAATTCACGGTGTTTCCTTAGACTCTTTTTTTCTCTCAAAATTTGTAGCTTGGTTTTTACGCAGCTTGTTCCAGTGTTGCTACAGAGAGTTTTCTCCCTAAGTTAGCCAGATGAGTCAGGTCTTGCAAATGATCTTCTCTTACTAAGAACTCTTGATTTTGGACAGTGCCTTAAGTGCTAGGCTGCGTTGCATGCTCACAGTATCACAGTATAACTAAGGTTGGAAGAGACCCCAAGGATCATCAAGTCCAACCTGTCTTGACAGACCTCACGACTAGACCATGGCACCAAGTGCCACGTCCAATCTCCTCTTGAACACCTCCAGGGACGGTGACTCCACCACCTCCCTGGACAGCACATTCCAATGGCAAATGAATCTCTCAGTGAAGAACTTTCTCCTCACCTCGAGTCTAAACCTCCCTTGATGCAGCCTGAGACTGTGTCCCCTTGTTCTGGTGCTGGTTGCCTGGGAGAAGAGACCAACCCCCACCTGGCTACAACCACCCTTCAGGTAGTTGTAGAGGGCAATGAGGTCGCCTCTGATCCTTCTCTTCTCCAGGCTAAACAATCCCAGCTCCCTCAGCCTCTCCTCACAGGGCTGTGCTCAAGGCCTCTCCCCAGCCTTGTTGCCCTTCTCTGGACACGTTCAAGTGTCTCAATGTCCTTCCTAAACTGAGGGGCCCAGAACTGGACACAGGACTCAAGGTGTGGCCTAACCAATGCAGAGTCCAGGGGCACAATGACCTCCCTGCTCCTGCTGGCCACACTATTCCTAATACAGGCCAGGATACCACTGGCCCTCTTGGCCACCTGGGCACACTGCTGGCTCATGTTTAGGCAGGTGTCAATCAGCACCCCCAGGTCCCTCTCTGTTTGGCAGCTCTCCAGCCACTCTGACCCCAGCCTGTAGCTCTGCATGGGGTTGCCGTGGCCAAAGTGCATCCCCTGGCACTTGGACTTGTTAAATGCCATCCCATTAGACTCTGCCCATCTGTCCAGTCGGTCGAGGTCCCTCTGCAGAGCCTTTCCACCCTCTAACTGACCAACATCTGTTCCTAACTTGGTGTCATCTGCAAACTTGCTGATGACTGACTCAACCCCCTCATCCATATCATCAATGAAGATGTTAAAGAGGATGGGGCCCAGCACTGATCCCTGGGGGACGCCACTGGTGACTGGCCGCCAGCTGGATGCGGCACCATTCACCACCACTCTCTGGGCTCGGCCCTCCAGCCAGTTCCTAACCCAATGTTAGCATGCAGATGTTGTGTAACTCTGTCCATGTCCAGAAAATTCAGTGATTCTGTTTCTTATGAGAAGTTGTTTTTAAATTGTGAGTACAATATAAGAGTCTGATTTGGACACCTTTACATTCGGGGCCCTGAGCAGCTGAATCTAGTTGAGAGGCATCCCTGCTCTTGGCAGGGGTATTGGAGTAGATGATCTCTAAATTCCCTTCCAGCTTGAGCCATTCTTTGATTATGATTCTGTTTGAGTCAATTTCTTTGCTGCTGGTTTCTCTTCTCCGATTTTTTTTAAATTAAGAAGTGAAAGAATCTGTAATATAAGTAGTAGGTCCTTCAAAAGCCCTCAGCTTTTTGTGGTCAAAGATGGCATCTACTTTTCTGCTGAAGCTCTCTGGTTGCATTGACAAAGCAATGCATTGCAAAGTAAGCATTGGTTTGATCTTACTGCACAAGCAGAGGTATAATGATAAGACTTTAAGGAGACTTGGAAGTGCAGTGAAGTGAGCACCTCTGACTGTGTGTAGCCCAGGCAGGCTGTTCCATCAGGCCTGGGGCAGCTGTACCTGTAGATGGCTGTACTCATCACTGTCTGCCTGCTTCATAACTTCCACACATAACATGCTCTTCCAGAATTCGTGGGACCCAGTACCAGAGACAAGTACAGAGATCTCTCCCTCTGCAGAAAATGGTGGACATGCTTGTGAGCAGTGGCTGGAGGTGACGGAAGCAGTGAGAGAAGCATGGCGGACAGCCTGCTGGAGCTATTGGTCTTCCTGCAGTGAATGTGGTGGTGGTGGTCAGCATCGGCTGTCACTGACAAAGTGCTGAAGGGCACCTAATAGAGAAATAGGGGTTAAGTCAAATTACCTGAATATTTCTGTTGTTTGTGCAGCAGGATCATTGTTAGAACTACATCTAACTGCTCAGTTCATCATCTGAGTGGATACAGGATTACCAAGAGTGCAGTTTTCTGAAATAAACTTGCCGTGCAAACCAGTAAATTTACAAATTAATTGGAACAAGTGAACAGGTCCTAAAGCTTTTTCCTCAGCTCTAATAAGAACCAGCTTAGGGTCAATCTTGATGAAACACAAGCCTCAACGCTAGTCTGCTTTTCATTCCCAATATCAGGAACTGTTTATGAATAGATTGTTGCTATTCTTGGTGAGCCTTTTTCCCTCATGTCTTCAAGCGTGTACAGTTTAAACGTTGCCATGGTGCCCTTCCTAGTGAAGACTAAGCCCTATACCAAATGCAAGCCACTTTGTTTTGCATTCTTAAAACCTTTTAAACTTTTCATCCTGCCTTTCAGGGTAACTTGCCCTGTTCTAATGATCTAATTATTTGTAATGTTTCCAAAGTATTGTATATGAGGTGGAAAAAATTAAAGGAGATAAAAGGTTAACAACTCTTAGTATTCAGTGATTTAGATTTAAGTCTTTTTGAATCATGGTCTACCATGGTCTTTGAAGCTAAGTTGGCAGAAGAGCATGCCCACATCTATAAGCCTTTGGTGTGGACTAAAGTCTCTATTCAAACTATTCAGACGTGTTTTGCTTTAACTACAGTCTCTGCTGTGGAAGGATTGAGGCCACATTCTGCTGATTTGAAAGCAGACTTGCAAACCTGTCACTTGCTGTTCTATTCATACAGTCTTGCAACAGTAGTTTTTAAAATTTACTGTCCTTCTTGCATGCTTATTTTAGGAGTCTAGTTCTGTGTAACATGGCCTCCTTTGGTTTGGACTGGTTACTGAGCTGTAAAAATGAGATCTGCACAGCGTATTTTTGAGATAAGATTTTTTTTTTTTTAGTTAGTTGCTATTTTCAATATACTAAAAAAAGTATATTTCTCCAAAGATAGATATTCCAGATGTTTTCAGTATTTTTATTTAGAGGGCAAAAACCCCCAGAAGGACGCTTTGTTCATAGGCGCATTCTCTCTTTATGGCCTTAAGCATTTAACTTCTTGCAGAGGAGTTTCTCCAGGCTTTATAGTCACTTATGCAGCAATATACTTAATTATACAATTACTAAATGTCCTTTTAATTTCCATTAGAGTGATTTTTAGCTTGTAGAAGATGAAATGACTAGTGTTACTTAAGCTTAGGCAAGTGTACAGTAAAGAATGGAGAAAAAAAAAGTAAAAATTCTGAAGCTTGAAATTTATCAAGTTTGTGCATGTTATTTGGATGGGGTTCCTAATTATTATTTGATCCTAGTTAGAAGAAGGAATCAGGCAGAAGAACTGTTAGCTTACTTTCAGTAATAGGCTAAATAAAACTACTGTGTTTCTAGTACCTTTGCGTTTTAAGTGTGTTGCCTGATAAATCTTGGGGTTTTAGTAAGGATTTTGACAGTTCAGGCAGCCTGTTCATTTTCAAAATTGATCCTTCCCATGAGTAAATTTCTTCCAGTCTCTTTTAAAGATCAGAGTAAGTGGGGGGGAAAAAACCCTACACCGACAAACCAAAACATTGGAGCATTGCAGGCATTGTGGGGATTTCTTTAAGTCTGTATATCCATAAACGTTTTTTAGGCATATGCTCAGTGCTTTGGCCTTGCAGACCTGTCAGGAGCGGAGGAAAAAAAAATTCTAGAAACTAATGTTTGTTGCTACAGCAATGTTCTCTGATGCATTGAAAAGAAGTTTGGCTGTGTGTCTTAACCCCTTCCCTTGTTTCTCTCCTGGCTTCTCCACCTTTTGAAGTGGAGACATAGCAGTCTTTCAGGTGGTAACTCTGTTTACAATGCATATTTCAGTAGAATAATGGTGTAGTTCCAGGGTGTAGTCAAAAGTAACACTAAGAGTACATGTACCAAAATACTGATTTTTGTCTGAAGAATTAATAAAAAAAATTCCCCAAACCCTAAAAATCAACAGAACATGGTAAGTAAACAGATCATGGTAAGTAGCACAGTACAAGCAGCAAGTTGTTTTCCAATATTTCCAGGTTTTCGGAAAGAACCATTTCTGTACAAATGTGCAGCCTGACCCCTGCACTTGAGGTTTAAATGTAAAACAAACTCATTCCTAAGCCAGATGTGTCTGTACAAATAACAAGCTGAAGGAGATGGAAAGTTTTGTGTTTTCCTCAGACCCATCAGATACTTTTCTGTTTCTTAAAGGATATTTGGAATAATGTCTCACTGCAATTCTTAAAGCCCTCTTCTCTAGCTTTCCATGTGACCCTAAAATCCTAAATTTGTTTTAATAAGGTGTAAATAATAGTAGTATATTTTGATTTCAGTGTGGGGTCAGTCCACATACGCTGTGCATTGCTTATTGATGGCAGTGCAAATCACCATTGTATTTCTTTTAAAATTCTGGCAGAATATTTTTCTTTTGTGATTTCTGGTTCTTGAGAATTCTCTCTATCTGAATGAAATTCTGTTGCAAAATTTAAGGATACTCTTGTCATCTATAATGATTATCTTTTGCTCTCATTAATATCTCACAGACATGTGCCAAAACTCTCCTTGAGCCTAGAAATCACGTAGTGGCCGTGTGTCGAGTAAAAGAAACTTTATAAGGAAAAAACCCACCACCAAACAACCCAAACCAACCCAAACAATGTATTTTGTTTTTTGAAGCATCTGTGTTGGTGTCATGTTCTATGCATGCTCCATTGTTTGTATGTATGTGTATTCTGAGGTTTTCATTTCATTGCAGTACCCAGAGTGATACTGTATTCATGTCTTTCCTTTACACATTGATGAAGGCTTTAAGAACCATGTTGCAACTTACTCTTCCATAGGCCACTGCTGAGGAATAATAAATAGAATCATAAAGGTGGGGTCTCCTATGCAGTGGCTGTGTGGAATGCACTGGATATTAGAACAGCTCAGGGAATATTTCTTCAAACATTTCATCCCTGTTAAGAGTTTACTAACTTCTAACTTGAAGAACTTTGATCCTAATATGTGCCACTGATCTGATTTGGTTTATTCTTGATTTGCGTGCTCTGATGCAAATGCACGGAGTGTCTCTGGTCAGGTGACAGACACAAGCATTAACCTGAGCAAAAGAAAAGTGGGAGACAGAATGCTGCAAGGGGAAGATGCCTTGGCTATCTCAGCAACCAGTACGTCTTCTCTCTAGCTATTAAATAGTAGCATAACAGTAAAGCCATTTGGAGAATTCATAGTGCTGTAGAGGGTGCCACAAGGGAACCTCTGCATCTGCTGCCAGTAGTTTGTCTGCTTTCATGTAGTCCTAGGCACAGCCCACACGTTGCACCCTTCTTTCTGTCATTTCACTCTCTGAACTTGGAGTAACTGTGGTACAGATGAATTCATGTTAAATTCACAGTTGCACTTAATTCTGCGAGAATTGTGTAGGGAAGATGTAATTTACATTTCAAAAGGGGGGAGGGAATGCTTTGTTTTTGTCTACTCCTGACACTTCTGTTAGGAAGATTGTGGTTTATTTTCATAGGGATAACATACCGCGTAACATTTGCCATAGAGAAAGGCCTGAAATACATAGCAAAAATAAATGGCAGAGCTGAAGAGGCAAAATAATGTGAAGTTTTTTGCTTGTAAACTGAGGCAAAATCTTGGGACTTGCTGTTCACTCCTTTTGCTGTGATGTTCATTCTTTGGGTGGAGGCTGTTGAAGCTGCAGTTCTCAGTCAAAATTCAAGACCTGAGCTGTCATATTTCTGATGTCACTGTTTTCCTTTAATCTAAATACTTTTCCTATCTGAGTCAGAAAATATACAAGAAATAAATTACTATAATCTTCCTGTTTATATCTTATGACTGTTTTCTGCTCTCACTGGGATAGCTCAAGTGAAGGCTGTGCACAGAGGCTGGAGTTGTCAGTGAGCAAAGCCTTGAAGTTGAGCAGGAAAGTATTTTATTCTGCACAAACCACCAAAAAAATCCCACTTTATAATAATGACTTTGCTTCTGCTCAACAAATATCTGATTACTAGGAAATAATTTCTACTACATGCAACTGAAAATGTGTTAGCATATAAAATTCCATGGTACAATTTCTGGCAGGGCTGGACAGTCAGAAAAATAAAGCAGTCAGAGGAAATTGCCTGAGATTTACCACAAAATTTAATTGCAAAGTAGTATTTTATAGTTAAAAAGCTGTTTTCTCTTAAACATTCTTTCCTCTTCATTTTGTATTTATTACAGTGATCTTTATCTTTTACCCATTTGAGCTTAAAAGTCCTAATACTGTTGCAAATATGCGTGCTGTCCATGTGCCATGGAAGGTAGAGTGGAGAGTGCTGCTGAACGTTGGACTAGCTGAACAAAGATCACTCCGGTACTAGAGGTCTCATTTGCTCAAATGAGCAGCTGCTTTCAAACAATAATGATTCATCCAGATATTTTACTTTTTATTTAATGATAGGCATAGGTAAATAACAGATGTCGCTGAGAAGTAGCAGTTTGTACAGAAACAGCTGAAGAGAAGATGATTGTTTTGTTTTTGGTGTCACATGGTTAATTTGCAGCCTGCTAATGTTTTGCAGGGTCTTTATTTGAATATATTCTTACAAATTGAAAAATAATAACAATTAAAAGTTACGAAGACTGGGTCTCCTGTGCTGATTGCACAATCAATGAACAATGAAATTAAAATGAAACATACTACACTATAAAATTTAAAAGTCCTGCTGCAAACACATGGAAGATTCCTACCAATTTGTAAGTTGCCTGAAGCAGCTACTGTGTTCTCTATCTAGACTGCTTAGCTAAAATCTACTTTAAGCTGCTGTCTGGCCAGCACTGGCTTTTGCAAACAGCTAGCAATGAAGCCCATGCAATTGATTTTTAAATGATTCTGATTTGCCTTTACCTGTTGTCACTACTGTACTTCTGGTGGAGCTATTTCCAAAGAATTGTTTTCTGATCAATTTATCAATTCTAATCTTCTCCCCTAAAGAAAAAAAGCAAAATGATCTTACTGAAGTTTGTTAGTTCATTAAAATAGCACTCATCACTCCTTTGAAATTAAATATTTGTTTCTCTGCTAACCTGATGTGTGAATTGCCTTCTTTCTAGCGCTGTTGTAGAGGGAATTGCAAGTCGAGTAGGTTTTTAATAGTCTCTTCACCTTTCTAAATTAGCTGGGTACATTGTATCTTTGGGTGTAGGGCCTCAGAATTGTAACGCTGAACTCTACTCTCTTAGTCTAGCCTATAGTATCGCATGTTTTCATATTTATACTTTTTTTTCTGGCGATGACAAATACTTGTCTTTTAAACATGTTTCTATGGATAGCTATTTTGAAGTCAGGTTGTACTGATAAATTGTACATGATCTTTTCACTAGAGATGGCACCTAGGTAGTATCTTTAATCCAAGGATAAAGTGAGGTTAAAGAACATAATTTTTTCTGCATTATTTTGCCAAGTATATGTTTCATGGGGCTGTCTGATGTTAACTAAAGCAGAGCAAGAGTCTGTGTATAACTTTGGTAAATATTTTTACTTTCAGGTCTCTTTACAATTCTGAAATCTTATTTACTTAATGAGATGTAATTATTTTTGTGCAAAATAATATTTTTAAAGGAAATGTCATTTCCTTTTTAGAGCTACTGATTAATCTATTCAAAGATATTGTAATAACTCATACCATAATCACACTCTCATTAGAAAATAATTAGGCAGTTCTGGGGAGATGTAGTTATATAAGCCAGTCATAGACCTAGGATGTTAAAAGCATGAAAAAAACTGCAATGAAAACTAGTTTCTGGAGGTTTTTGTTTCCCAGAAGACACAAAAAATTATTAGGTGTGTGTTTGTATGGTTTGTTTTTTTTTTTAAATCTTTGTGGTTCTTGGTCAAAATACTCCATCAAGCCTAATTCAGTATATTCATACCGGCATTTTGGATGTCAAAATTGCAGATGATATTCAGCCTAGATAAATGTTTGGGTGATGCACATTAAAAAAAATTACTTTTCATATAAAGAAATGGATTCTCAGGTGGTAATCGTTATTTAGAGAACTACCACTGAAGCAGATGTTTTATCAAAGCATCAGCTTTGTGTTCAGTATTGGTAAATGAACCAAAAGGCAAATGCGTGATTAGGACCAAAGAAGGAAACAACACCATGGAAAATAATGGTTGTGGCAAAATGTAAAGTGGTCATGCGTCACCTATGGAATATTGTGTGAAAAGTGAAGATCTTGGCAGGAGTCATGGAAGAGTAAAGGGGATGATCTTGAGTTGTGGAGCAGCTTTGCTGTGAGGAAAGACAGAACTGAGTAGGACTCTTCAAGGCTGAAAAAACAGATGGAAGAGTGGGATACAGTAGATGTCTATTAAATTGTGTGCCAGGGAGAGGGTGTCTGTATAATGACTGTTTGCAGGCACTTCTAGTACATGAAGCAAAGGATATCAGTTGAAGCTGTGAGGTGGCAGGTGCAGAACAAACAAAAGAAAGGCTGAGAAAGGTGAGAAAGAGGGTAAGACTTGACCCTAGTCATAGGCTGTGTTGGTTGGCTTTTGACATAGGAAAGAACTACAGATAGTAAAAGTTATATCTCAGATGATGCAGATCAGGGATTTGAACCTGGCTTTAAGTGTCTTTCCCAGGCTGTATCTGTGTGTCTTGCTCTACTCTTTCTAGTCATAAATTCTTCCTTGTGAAAGAAAAACCACAGGCTCAACAGTTTAATACATGTTACCTTTGAAAAAGTGTTCTGAGAAAGTCTAACAGAGTGAGGATATCTACAGTCTTTGCAGCATTAACTACCCCTTTAAACAGATTCAGAAGGTATTTTCCATTCTGTCATTTTACAGTAAGGTGTCTAATAAAACTGACTTTGGTATTGAAAACTGCTCTTGGGCAGTAACTGGTTGGGTTGTTTGTCCTTTAGAAGTTTGTGTGCGTCTCCTGGTTTTGTATCTGCTGAAGGCTGAGCGCTGGCACCATCTGGTTACCCAGAGAGGTGATGGAGTCTTCATCCTTTGAGATACACAAAAGAAGCCATCTGGACACAGTCCTGGGCAACTTAGTCTAGGTAGCCTTGGTGGATCAGAAATGGGGTTGTACCAGATGACCTCCAGAGGTTCCTTCCAACCTCAGCCCTTCTCTGCTTCTGTGAAGGCCAGCCATGTGGGCACACACGCACAACTTGAATTCAGCAAAAAGCAAACCAGAACCCCAGCAGAATTATGTGGGAGTATATTCACTGCAACAGTTTTACAGGAAACTTATTTGAAGGGCATCAATGAGAAAGAGAAGAAAGACATGCCAGCCTATGAAAAGAAGAGGAGTACTGAAGGTTAGGTTGGCTTTCTTTTGTTTCAAAACCTGTTACAAAAGAGCCTTTCTAGTTTTCCATGGTGACATTTTGAGAATAAGGCCAAGGGGTTGTCTTGCTCTTCGAGGAATAAGTTAAATTCTATTTTTTTTCACAGTAAAATTCAAGAACATGTGATTCTGTTTACTTATAAAGTAGGAGCTTCTCTGTGTTTCTGATTGAAAACAAGAGGGGGGAAAGCATATACTGAATCCCACATATGTAAGAATTTTTCCCAACCTATGATTTTGAGTCTAGTAGTATAAATATACTTTTAATGCCTGATAGAACCAATCTGGGATTTCTCTAAACCACTTTAGCCAATCTGGAGGCCTTCAATAAAATCATAAACCTTATATATCTCTCTATTCTCTGATGCATATTATATAAACATAAGCTCTTTTCCTGCTTACACGGAAACTATGTTGGCAGTAGAAATCAGTTTCTATGGCAACGTGGTGGCACTGAGAGAAAAGCTGATGCTGTGCTGTGGTTGGTAATTTTTATGCAAGGGAAGAGATGCAGACCTGCATTTTTAGTTAAGAAATGTATTTCAAGGCACAAAAGCATTTCACATTTATAATAAATCTATTTAAAAAAATAGTACTGTGTAACAATGAAAACTGAAATCTATTATTTGCTGTTTGCAGTAGAAAATTTATTTTTGTCATTACAAACCAGCACTTTAAAATGTATCCACAGTTACTACTGCTCTTTCTGCATGGAAACAGTGAGGAGTCTTCTGTACTGAAGACAAAGGAAGTTTTGTTCTGTGGCAAAATAGAGACAAAATGGACTGAATTTTGTCTTAGTCTCCTAGCCCTTTCGTTCTGGTTTTTGCCTTCTGAAATCCTATAAAATAATTATCACTAAAGTCTTTGAGGATTTCCAGATAAATCTTGTTCTTTTTTAATGGCAATCTTAACCTCTGGATTTCTTTATTTTCTGTGAGTTTCGAAAAACAGTCGTAGAATCGTAGAATTGTTAGGGTTGGAAGGGACCTCAAGGATCATCTATTTCCAACACCCCTGCCATGGGCAGGGACATCTCATACTAGATCAGGTTGCCCAGAGCCACATCCAGCCTGGCCTTAAAAATGTCCAGGTGTGAGGCTTCTACGACCTCCGCGGACAACTTGTTCCAGTGTCTCACCACCCTCGTGGTGAAGAATTTCTTCCTAACAATTCTCGCTTGTTTGTTCTTTCCATTTTCTGTTATCTTTCACTGGTACTCAGTGTACTTTTTTTCTACTTTTTGCATGATCATAGGGATGGGAAGAGCTCTGACACTGACTCCTGTATTTTTTTATCTTCCCCTTCTGACAGTGGCAAGGAAGCCAAGCCCCTCATATCCCATATCTGCTAGAGGCTGTCCAGTAGTTCTGCACAATTGCTACTCCTTGTATATTTTTGTTTGCTACTGGTGTATTAGGTGTCATCACTATTTATTTAAGAAATGGTTGTAGCTCCTACACACGTACCTAAGGGGAATTCAGATGAAATTGGAAGAATCATGGACATTGTTTTACAAACTTTCTTCTGTGTACTTGTGAAGGTTGCTGATAGGGAAACACTGGGATGTCAAATGATGTGTGGTGAGGTGAAGAAGGTGAAGGTTGTGTTTAAAATAAAAAAGGCTGTGTCTCATACTTCCCTAGAAGCTATATTTCAAAGAGCTAAATCCACATGGATGAGAAGCTTAGGTAGTTGTTTCCCTTGTTATTAATGAAAAGCTTAGGGTTGAGTAAGGCATGATTTAAAGGTATCAGAGAGCTTTCTAGAAATGCTACATTTGGGTAGCAGGAGTCATTAAGGGAAGAGATTTCTAAAGCCTGTAGTTTCTCTTTTATCTTTGACGGGACTAGAGTGAAGATTTTCTCTTCTCTTTGCATTTCTCTGTGCCTCCTACACTGCAGAGTACTTGCTCTACCTTGTTGAAGTGGGATGTTTTGAGAAGTTGGAACCTTCTGAGCAGAATGTTGTTGGAAGCAGTATTCTTCAGTAGTGTGAAGGGCTCAGTTCATCTCAATGAATCATCTTTCTTTCCTGACCCTGGCTCTATACAGGTAGTCTGTATCTGGCGTTGCCTAGCAAGAGTTAATCAAATGTTTAAAGGGAACTGACTATCCTGCTTTGGCAGGGGTGTTGGACCCGATGATCTCTTGAGATCTCTTCCAGCCTCTAATCTACTGTGATTTATTCTGTGACTTTTGTAGAAATCCAAGTAGATAAAATCTTCACAGAGGAGTATTAGCCTCTTCACTGTGTCTGGCATCCACACTACCAATCAGCATTAAGCTTGACGGCATTTTACAGCTTGGTTGCCTTGTCATGCTGATGATTTAAAGACGTGTCACTTGTAGTGGAGTATCTCCATCTCATTCTACAATCAGCATGTGTTTCAGCTGTTACCTTTTCAGAACTTTAGCAAATCAAAGCTCTGGGAGCCTGTGTGCACAGTACACATTTGCAGTCAGGAGCAGCAAAATGACTGTGCCACTAACATAGGTACATAAGGTAAGATGAGCCTGGTATGCTTCCAGTTCCCCATCAACTTTGTCTCTTGAAACACGGTGCTTCAGCTCTGAGTTTCCTTCAGATCTTTTCCACCCATTATTGCTGATGTTCTACAGAGCTTCTTGAAGACTTCCCTGAAGCTTGTCAGATAACTGAGCCAATGCCAGAGTAGACTTTAGCTGGCTTTGGCACTGCCTTAGCTTAGTGAAAGTGAAGCAATACATTGTAAACTTGCAATGTGTCTTAGTTTTAGCAGTCAGATCAGAAGTTGTGCCACTACCATAAGATCTTAGTGTTTCCATTTTCAGCAGCAATAAACTTATGTTGATCCTCATTTTCTGCTTCTAAGTATATAATGAATTTGAAGACCTGTCACCTTCACTTACTGTCATTACAACTCAGGACTAGAGTGTTTCTGACATTTTCTGTGCTATGCCAATTACCCTGGTCCCGTGATTTTTGAAACATGGAATTTGAAAGTTCCTCAGTTTTGCAAACAGCTGTGTAGTGGTTGCCATTGTCCTTGCCTGAGAAACCTTGAGGTGGAGTTACTTATGGAAAGGAGGAGAGCTGGAGGTGATAACTTCCCACTACTAACAGTTGCTGTTCGATTCTTGTTGTAAACTGGATTCAGAACTTAGAAGATGAGTTTCCTTTTCTGAGGCATGCAGTTTACTGACATGATAGGGGAAGCTTCAGTTACAGCATTCTGGTATGAAGTCACAGGATATGGAAAGATTCCACTCAGAGGCAGTTGTATCTTCTCTACAGAGGAGAAGGCTCTTTTGGCATACCATGACATCTGGGATTCCTTGAGTGCTTTTCTGCTATGGAAGAGATTTTATCTTGCTGTTAGGAATGTTGCTGTGAGGTAAAGCATGCCAAGGCTGGAATGAGTCAGGTGGTCTGATAACCCTTATTCTCAGACTTGCTGACACAAAAGAGATTCTGAAAGCCTCATTGGGAATTATTGCAGTATTTGAACCAACTGGAGAGGGCTTTAAAATACTGAAGTAACTCTTCTGAAACAGCTGCTGCTAGTTGAAGATCTGGTCAGATGAAAGTGCCTGCAAGCTTCAGATAAAATGAAGAGCTTCAGAATGACTAAAGAAGAACCCTGTGCATTGAGATAGGGAGAATTTAACAGGACATTACAAAGATGAAATAACAGTAAATGCTAGTGAAGTAACAATAAAAAAAAGTGAGTAATGTGAAACACAACATTCAGGAATCAATTGCCTTTCCTTTGGTCCTGTTGCTGAGTACAAAAACCTGCCTGCTGACCTATGGCCACTGCCCCTGCTTTAGATAGTGGGCATGATGTCAGTATGGTATTTGATATCCCCTTGGCTGGTTTGGTTGGCTGACTTGGGTGTGACTCCTCCTAGCTTCTTGTGGAAATGAATCTTATCCTAGCTGAAGTAGGACAGCTCTTCAGTCCACGAGACAAGTGGTTTATGGGGGTAAGGGATTGAAAGGCATTTCCTGGGGATTGTCGAATAGGCAACACAGCACATAGAGGAATCTTATGGTCTGAGGAATAATGAGCTCTGCACTGAGGGCATGCATGACAGGAGAGGATGTGGAATGCTGTGGACTTTGGATAAAGAAAAGATGCCATGTTCTGTAAGGTGGTTGTGCAAGAGATCAACTGTAAATTTTGCATTTAAAAGTATGCAGAGTAAAGTGAAAAAATATACAGAGATCTAGGCACTTTAAAAAAGTGCCCCCCCCCCCCCCCCCCCCCCCCCAGGAACTTAAATGACTGTTTTCCTCTTGATCAGTTTATCAAACAATTATTCAAACAAAAAGCATTTCCATGTAATAATTCCCACTGCCTCTATGAAGACACGAAGACAAAAAGTTCAAGTTGGAGAGCCCTGAATTACACAGTATATTACCTGCCTTGCTGAGACAGCCTTTCTCCAGCATGAATGTCTTAATAATGGAGATGAAAGCCAGACTTTTTGAGCTTTCAGAACTGGACATTCAAGACCATGTTCCTGATTCCTTTTCTTTTCAACTCTATGTAATTGCACTTCAAAAAACCATGTCACAGATGCAGGGAAACTCAGCCAAGACAATCATGCAGGTCTAAGCAGAACAGCAAAAATACGGCATGTCGGTACTTGCTGCCAGCTCGTTTCTGGGTCTTGGCTTAGCTGTGGTCAGTGTCCAGGTTTCAAGATTGGGTTCTTGCCTATGATAATACTAGATACAGAAGGTATAGGTGCAGCCCTCAAAGTATGTCACGCTGTATTTTAAAATACAGCTTATTTAAAACCAGATCCTCATTATCTATCTGGATTTGGGTCTGAATGAGTTTTGTGAAAAACACATACGTAATTTTGCCATCTTCTCACTTTCAGCTGCTGCTGGGGTTTGCGGTCTCTTTGCTTTTATTGTGTGTTTATATTATGATAATGGATGCTTAAATTAACGTGAATAAGCAAATAAGATAGAAACTGAAAGCAGTCATTTTGTATATTGTACTTATGTCCATGTGTACTCAAAAAGCAAGAATTCCAGTAGCCTTTGAACACTGGCAAAATGTTTTTGAATGATAGGCATGTTTGCAGCTTGTGTCTTATATTTAAGGTGAAAAGTTTTAAGTTGTGCTTGTTTTTATTTGCTGATACTGAAGTCCACGTGTAGGTATTTTTGTAAAATACTGGTAAGAAATGTGAAGGGATTTGTTAAAATTCTTGTAAAGTTCTATGGAGAAGATGTTACTAGCGTTTGGAAGTTTGGGTCAAGGGTTGTGTGCTTTTAGGATTGAGATCAAACATTTTGGAAGTCATTTGGGGCTAATATAGTTGTTAGTGAAAAGGAGTTACAGTTGTTAATGTAAAACACTTATTCCAGCTTCTTGAAAGCAGGGTTAATGAGGTAAAATTTTATATCAACAGAGTTCCAGCTATGGCAGTCAGAATTTATTGTTGCAGCCATGCTTTGTATTTGCTGCAGAAGAGGTTTCTTCTAATTGCTGACTTAGTTATGCAACCTTGTTCCTTCAGGCTCTTTTAGCCAGTCCCTCAGTGTTTGTCCCATCCAAAATGCTTGCCTACTTACCCTTTTCTCATTGCCTGCAGAATTGAGTTCCCAGATATAACCCAGAGCATGATTCATTGGTGCTAAGAGGGTGAATAGGGCTTCCAAACAGTAACTAAGCACAGATATAAAAAAATGCCCATCTTCTTTCGTGTGTGTGGGGTTGGGTTTTTTGGGTTGGGGGGTGTGTGTGTGTGTGTTTGTTTTGAGTGTGTATGTGTGGTTTGGTTTTGGGTTTTTTTTGGTTTGTGGTGTGGGTGGTGGTGGTTGTTGGGTGGTGTTTGTTGTTGGGTTTTTTTTTTTTTTAATGATCTCACGAAGTCAGGATTACATTTTACCTGGTTTAAAAAAGCAAGAGCAACTCTGTGGCTGACTAGATTTGGTATTAAGTGAAGGGTTGCAATTTCACTGTTCCTATGAAGTCTTTTCTACTGGGTGGTTAAATAGATAAAAAGAGGAGTAGAATATTGAATTTGTTGATTTACTCCTCATTTACTTAAGATTGTCATAATTGCCTTTGATTTCTAACACATGTAAGTGGAATATGTGCTTCTTTATACTGTATGTATGCTTATATTCAAG
This sequence comes from Dryobates pubescens, assembly GCF_014839835.1. Classification (NCBI taxonomy): domain Eukaryota; kingdom Metazoa; phylum Chordata; class Aves; order Piciformes; family Picidae; genus Dryobates; species Dryobates pubescens. Next base: position 15,300,157 of record NC_071638.1, read on the forward strand.
AACGTTGATTGCTTGTATAATAAACAGAGGCTATATCCATGTTTCATAATGTAGTTATGAATTCATATTTGAGCCTTTGACTTCAAAGGGTCATTGACTTAAAGGGTTTTGAAGCCAAGTTAAGTTGAATTTGCTAACTTTTCCAGGGCAGATGAGGTGGTTGGTCAAGAGAGAGTGCTTCTTCTGCCTCCTCTTCAAAACTTGCGGAGTTGTTGCTAATGGCAACTGTAAGATCCTGAAGCAACAACAGCATGTTTTCTGATTATATTTGATTAGTAGAAGGACTAGAAACGCTGTAGCTTAACGTGATGGAGTCAGAAATTAAATACTGCAGCATAGTGTGCCAATAAAAAATTGGAAGTGTTGATTTCCATTTACACACTTTGGAGTTGTTCTCTTGAACATCACACAGTTTAACTGTAGTAAGAGAGAAAAGAAGTCAAAACAAATAGTGGCTACGGTGTTTCCTGTCAGGTCTTAAAATCAGTCAGAAGTGGAGATACATAAACAGGGAGGGGGAGGAATGAGCTGTGCATCATGAGAAAGGACTCCTGTTACAAGAGAACTTGGAGATGGTGAAGCTTCCTGTGAGATTTATAAGACTTTTTTAAATTAGGTTTTTATCGTTGCATCGGAGTGCCCAAAGAAGGGCAGTGTAGCTGGGGAAGGATCTAGATCTTACAAGGAACAGCTGAGGGAACTGGGGTGGTTTAGTCTGGAGAACAGGAGTCTGAGAGGAGACCTTACTGCTCTCCACAATTATCTGAGGTGTGGGATTGGTTTCTTCTGCCAGGTAACAAGCAACAGGATGAGAGAAAACCGCCTCAAGTTGTGCCAGGGACAGTTTAGATTGAATATTAAGGGGGAAAAAACCACTTAGAATGGTTAAGTATTGGAACAGTCTGTCCAGGGAAGTGACGGAATCACAGTCCTTAGAAGTGTTCAGAAACCACGTAGGTGTGCTTAGGGACGTGGTTTACTGGTAGACTGGACAACAGTGTTAGGTGAACAGTTGGACTTGGATCTTGGAGCTCTTTTCCAGCCTATGAGTCTATGACATTCCTTATCTGTTAGGGTGTTCATGTAAGAATCTCTGTATTCTCCCCTGATAAATGCATATTCCATGGAGGTAACAACAGTTGTGTTTCTCTTCTTTAGCTTTTAGGAAATTGTGCTATTTTTCAATTTAACTTCCTCAGTCTTTGCAGCACTTTATTGATGAATAGAAATACAGATAAAGTAGAAGGTGCTGAGTGTATTTCCAAGTATTATCATTTTGTATCACCAGCTGGGCCTGTTTCTTCTTGTTTTAAGGATTGGCTGGTTTTTTTTTTTCCTCTGCAAGTCTGTAATGGATGACTGGTCTTGAAAGTACAACTCTGCAAGAAAAACAGTATTTGAGGAAGAAAACATAATACCCTGGATTTCTTTCTGGATAGATTTTGGCGCCCGTCTTAAGAACATTTTAACAGGATTGCAATATCTGAGAATGACATTTCATTTGGGTCTGACTTTCAGAGCTTGAAACCAATTAATTCTGGGAACTGGATGTAATTCTGTGTTGTAGAAAGCCCCAAAGAGCTAGATCCTGTAATATTTGCAAACCTGACAGACCTTAGTGCATCACATGTGATCTAATGTAATCACAGAGTGGTCTGGGTTGGAAGGGACCTCCAAAGGTTATCGACTCCAATCTCCTCTGTAGTAAGCAGGGGCATCCTCAACCAGATCAGGTTGCCCAGAGCCCTGTCGAGCCTTACCTTTAATATCTCTAAGGATAGAGCCCCAACCACCTCCCTGGGCAACCTGTTCCGGTGTTGCACTACCCTCACGGTACAGAACTTGTTCTTAACATCCAATCTAAATCCACTCTTCTCTAGTTTGAAGCCATTGCCCCTCATCCTATCACTGCAGGCCTTTTAAAGTAGTCTCTCTCCATCCATCTTGTAGGCCCCCTTCAGGTGCTGGAAGGCTGCTGTTAGGTCTCCCTGGAGCCTTCTCTTCTCCAGGCTGAACATCCCCAACTCCCTCAGCCTGTCCTCATAGCAGAGGTGCTTCAACCCCCTGATCCTTTTCAGGGCCCTCCTCTGGACCCACTTTATCAGGTCTGTATCCTTCCCATATTGAGGTCTCCAGAGCTGGCTGCAGCACTCCAGCTGAGATCTCATCTGAGCACAGTAAAGTGACAGAATCATCTCTCTCCATCTGCTGGTCATGCTGCTTTTGATGCAGCTCATGCTGCCATTGGTGTTCTGAGCTGCAAGGTCACACTGCTCATGTCCAGCATCTTGTCCATCAGCACTCCCAAGTCCTTTTCCAGTAGGCTGCTGTTGGTTCCCCTCAGCACATCCATGTGGTGATGTGCTCCCTCTGCTCACGTTGCCTCCAATGTGGCAGCAGAATGTGGCAGCCCAGTTCATAAATTCATTTTTCAAGGGAGAAGCTTTATGGTGAGGAGTGGAAAATGAGAAATCTGTCTACTCTAGTGTTTTGCTGCTAGGCTTGGGTGTTGGCATGATGGGACTGCAATACTCCCTGCTTGAAATGGTGCTCGTTTATAGCTACCTGCTGTTCTGAACAGAAGATGACAAAGTTCTTTGGCATTTGTGTATATGTTGAAGCCAAAGATTGCCTCCTAAAAGCTAATAAGCAGCATGAGAATGAAAAATTCATTCTGTGTTTTGCTGTTTGTTCAAGGTTACAGAAGGTGTTGTGTCTCAGCTTCCTTCATTCCAGGAGGTTTTTTCCCTAGTGTTTGGTGGTATGACGGTATCTTTCGAAGGAATGTGAAGTCCCAAGAGGACTGATAATTTTGTTTGATAATGGCTGGCTGTAGATACCGTTTGATGCTTGTGACATGCCAGCAGTTTCTTTTTGTGTTCATGGATTTTCTACAAATTGTAGTGTAGTTTTGCATTAGTATAAGAACACAAGTAGCACTCCTAATGTAAAGCAAGCAATTTCTTGGAGTTAAAGACATGACTCCTTATGCTCTGTTTCCTTCTGGGCTTAGAGCCTTTGTTTCTGAAAACAGCGATGTGACTTTGGCATAATTAAGAGTAATTGTAATAAATTGCAAATAATTGATCATAGCTATTTGTGGTAATGGTTGCAATAAGCAGTGTGAGCAATCCGGCAGTGTAGGCCTAGAGCCTGACACGGTGGTAGGCCGTGCCCAGCATGGGTGCAGAAGTAGCCAGCAGCATAGCAGAATAGTGCTGTGCCTGCACTGTGTAACCAAAGCAGGACACCAGTAGCTATAAACACAGAGAGTTATGTCAGAATAACAGGACACACACCCGCATCAACAGTCTTGCCTGTTATTACTGGTTTAACTAATAATCTATAGTAATAGTGTGTGGTCACTCGTGAGGGGCCAATGAAGCCATGCCAGCAATGCCCTCCGAGTTGATATAAGTTCTAAGGGTTTTCTTACTGCGCAGTTTCCTCTATGCACTTCTTACTAGCCTGTCAGCTCTACTGTCTGCTCTGTGCCATGCTTGCATTATAATCAAACAATACTGAAGCAATAAAGGACAATACTAGATCATATTGATCAGCTGTATTGATTCCATTCTCTGTCGTCGCTAAAACTATTAACATTTTAAATTATTCCAAATTATAGCCAGTTTAAAAATCGTACTTGGATTATCCAGCAGAACTTTGTTCCTTGAGCACGAACTTGGGATTTGTTTTGATCTGTCTTGTGTCTTTGTTGCCTGTTGTGCCTGTGGATTTATTTACAAAGCCTTCATTTAAGGCTGTTTCTGGCTCAAAGAGCTCACTGTTAAAGGCACCTGTCTAATTAAGCTAAATCTGCATTTGGAGAAAACAGGCAAGAATCCAACTGGTAAAGCAGACACCATTTATTATGGTTTGAGGATGGGTGCTTCTAAGAACCACAGAGTGGAAGACCTCCAGGAGGACCAGAAAGGTCCAGGGAGGGTCCAGAAAATGTAAATTGTTTATTCTGTCCCCTGATTCTGCTGTCTCTTTGTAAGCAGGCCATATGGTTAGCTCGCTCTGTTTTCTCCCTTCTTTCTTCTCTCCTTTGGGAGCCCTTATCTGGTAACATGGGGGAGTACCTCAGGCCTGTTTGTGGCCTTCAGAGGTCTGACTAATTGGTCCTGCGCTATTTTGGACTATTTACACCTAAGGGAAGGCAGGCAGTGGCAGGGAGAAAAGGAGCAGTGGGGCTTTTGGTTTAGTCTAGTTGGGGGAAGGTTTTCATGTACACTGTATTCTTTTGGGATATGTATTAGGAGTTAAGGATTCATGTATTCTGTATTTTTTCCTGTATATTTTCAAATCAATTCTGTATTTCTCTCCAATTCAACAAGAGTGTTTTATTTTACTCTTATAGGGGTGTGTGTAAAATTATAGCTGTCTGCTTTTTAAACTAAGACACCATTTGAACAAACATCAAAGAGGTCCAAGCAATTGAGTCTTTAAACAATTAATAACAGCTGGAAGGAAGTTGTATATAGAGATTTCAGACTTAGAATTCTGTAGCACATGTGAGATTCTTGCCTTCTGGAGTTGGAGAGAAGTATAGCTGGAGCAACTTCCAGAAGGACCCACACCCACTCAGATTTCTTGCAGCATTAGGAGGTTTATAGTATATTTTCCTGATGTTTACCCTCTCCCTGCCTCCCCTTCTTCCCCTCCCCCCCACCTTAAATTTCACATTCCCTGAAGGGATTCTGTGGACATGTCAGGGGGCTTATAACACTGTTAGAATACAGGTTATGCAGAATTTTGTTTTATTAAATATATGTGACTGGGTTGTTTAACTCCTTTTAATTGTATTTTCTATTAGCAAAAAAATCTCAGTGTAAGGGCGACAAAGCTGGTGAAGAGCCTGGAGCGCATGGCTTACAAGGAGCATCTGAAGGAGCTAGGGTTGTTCAGCGTGGAATAGAGGAGGCTGAGGGGAGACCTCATTGTTCTTTACAACTTCATGAAGGGAGGTTGGAGTGAGGAGGGGGCAGCCTCTTTTGCTTGGTGGCAAGCAACAGGAATAAGGGAAATGGTTTCAAAGTGCCCCAGGGACTGGATGTTAGGAGATACTTCTTCACAGAGAGGGTTCTCAAACCTTGGAATCGTCTGTCTAGGACAGTGGTGGACTCGCCATCTCTGGAGGTATTTAAGCAGCATGTGGACCTGGTGCTTAGGGCCATGGTTTAGTATTGACCCTACAGTGCCTGGTCGAAGCTTGGACTGGATGATCTTGGAGGATCTCTTCCACCCTCTTCTACTCTTTGTGAGATTCTATTCATCTGAAAAATCTTAAGGAGACTTTAGTTTTCCCCTCAGAGATAGTTCTTTGCTTAACATAACCAATTTTTGTCTCCCCCATGATTTTTTTTGAGTGTGTTTAACTCGGTCTCTTTCTCTTCTGAGGCAGTGCTTTCTTAAAGGAAGGAAAATCAGGTACAGATCTTAGCTACTTCTAAGGTAAAGCTTTATTTGCCTAAAAGTCATCATTAATGAATTCAGTAGTTCATTGTGCCTGCAGTGCAGTGTTCATAAGGCAGCACTCTTCCTGTTATGTGCCTTTTTCTTGTGGAGAACAGGAAGATTTCTTCATGATCTTTTTGTATAGCAATCTTGCCTGCAGTGCAATACTACCCATTACTTGATAATAAAATTGTAACAATAACAACAAGAAATTTTTTATTAACAATACATATTTTTTGTCTATGAGAATTTTGGATAAAGAGACCTAAAGTCTGGTTTTGTTTTTGGTAGTGGAAGTCATTCATTTCTTGAGGAAAATGGAGGAATGTCTGAAGATAAGAGACTACACAAGGTCAGACCTAAAGTCCATCTGTGTTCCCTCTGGCCAGTAACAGTTGCCTGGGGAAGAGCACAGGCTGACCCTCGGTGTGCTGATGGGCTTCACATGTTGATTGTTCTTCCAGGAGTGTTTTTCTGAGCTCTATTTGAACTTCGCTACCTTCTCTCATCCGTGATACCCGGGGGAAAAGGAAGTGGCTTTGGCTGAAATGTTATGTGGCATGAGTAATTTATTTTTTTTCTTTAGATATTTTTGTCAACTTGGCCCAATTTGTGTGGGGAGAGGCAGTGAACAGTCATTTCCTATTTGCTTTCTCTGTGTCTCAAGATTTTCTAGATTTCTACTATCTATTTTCCTGGCTGTAGAGCTCTGGTATGTTCAGATGCTTCCCATACGGAAGGCGTATCATGGTTTTTGTTCATCCTCACTGCTTTTGTTTTACCTTTTCCAGAACAGCAGCAAAACACCCCACAGCATCAACAGCAAAAGACACGAACAGTTACTGCTGAGTTTCTCATGCTGTAATTTTCCTGACATTTTGGGGTTTTAATGTTATGGAGATTGCTTTTGCTATTGGCTGTTCCCCAGCTGGAGCATGGAGCAGGCAACGTGTTGATGACGGCTAACAGTAAAATCAAGCTGTCAGCAGTTTTACATTTCTGAAAGTGGGTGATTGATTTTTCTGTAAGTCTTCATGTAGCTCTTTGGTGTATTTTGCTGAAAGCTCATTGCAGAGGAGAAATGCTTCAGTTTTTCTTTTGGCTTTTACTCTAAGAGCAGCTTAAAAATTGGATTCCATTGTATTTTGATTGGATGCTCCTATGATTAAAAAAAAAATAATTTTTTTGGTGTCCATTTAAAAGAGTAATTAAAAGGTTGCATCCTGCTCGTGTTTGTTACTTGCTTGTAATGCTTCTTTCAAGGAAAAGATTCCACCCTCCCCACCATCACAGCCCGTGAGGGTGCTCAGTTCTCTGCATACCTACTGACAGAATGCTGTTGAGTCTAGAAGTCATGTCTCATCTTGTATTTATGCTTTGATGGTGATAAATAACCTAGTGATGGCAGACCACAGAGTACTAAGCAGTTACTTCAGACAAAAAGAAGAGATTAAATGTATGACTGTGCATGTGTGTGTCACCTAATGCATATTGTTACATACAGCTTTTTAGGAAATAAGAACAATAACATGAAATAATGCAGCCTTTGAATAGCATGTTATGTTGTTGCAGTTTTGGACAATTATGTTTCTGAAAAGAAAATGAAGGCTAGCATACATGTTTTTTATACCTTTAGTAATGGCTGGGGGTTTAATGCTAAAGATGTTTTCAAGTCCTCTCTGAAGAAAAAGTAATTCACATTTCAAGAAAATCTATACTGGAAAATGAAATCTAAGTTAAATAAAGTGGCATCTATCTCAAAGGAGGATAGTGCTCATAGAAAAGTTACAAAATTATTTTGATTGGAAGATAACTTTTAAGATTATCAAGTCCAACTGTTAACCCAGCGCTGCCAGGTCATCACTAAACCAGGTTCCTGAGCACCATATCTGCACATCTTTTGAATTCCTCCAGCTATGGTGATTCCACTACTTCCCTGGGCAGCCTGTTTCAATGCTTGACGAATGTTTCTTTGAAGAATTCTTTTCCTAATATCCAATCTAAACCTCCCCTGGCACAACTTAATCCTGTTTTCTCTTGTCCTTTTGCTCTTTTACTGGGCAGAAGAGGCTGACTGCTATCTTGCTACAGCCTCCTTTCAGGTATTCGTAGAAAGCAATAAAGTCTTTAATGCAGGAACCTGTATTAGCACATGGTATTCTTTCTGAAACATTCACTGTAGCTTGTCTTTCCACTTCAATTAAAGGGCTGCTAAGAAATAGCAAAACTGGAGTTCTTTTGTCAACTGATGTCCTACCTAACACAACGAAATGTACGTTGTCAGAAGAGTAAGCATCAGTGATGCCAGGATGAGTTATTCAACCTGGCTGCAGAATTTAAGCAGCCAAGTGTTAGAGACTTCATCTTCACATATACCCTAGAAATGTAAAAGTGAACAATCTTTGTGAATCCTAAACTGAAGCAAAAAATTGCAAAAACAGCCAATAATGCAGAGTTAGCACTTAGCCTGATGTAACAGCAGCATTTGATTCACCGTTCTTCGTGTCCTAATATTTTATTGCTTCAAAAGATGCAAGCAAAGCTTACGGAATCACAGAATTGTCAGGGCTGGAAGGAACCTTGAGGATCTTCTTGTTTCAACCTGCCTGCCATGGGCAGGGACGCTTTCCACTAGCTCAGGTTGCCCAGAGTCCAATCCAGCCTGGCCTTAAAAACTTGCAGAGATCCAGCTTCCACCACCTCCCTGGGCAACCTGTTCCACCTGTTTCACCCTAATGGCGAAAGCTAAAAGGACAAGTCAAATATTGTGTGTAGTTTAAGTCAGTGTTTTGTTATTAACAGATAAATTATCAATACCCACAGAAGGAAATAAAATAATACCTTTTCTTTCTTGCTGATGGGCACAAAGGACAATAAGAAAATACTCATGATTACCAAATACAGCTAGGATTGGAGACAGAAGAAACCCCAACCTTTAAAAAAGAAAGTCAAATATAGTAGCTTGAGAGAGAGTTGGGAAGCAGCTCTGTTTTCTTAATCTGTTTCCTAGGAATAAATTCACATACTGAAATCTTGGGTGGTACAATTCTTCCCTCTGTTGGAAGGAATCTGTTGGTATCCTTTGATGCCTGTTTCAAAACAAGTGACAAAATTTGTGAATCTCAATTCCAGAAATTCTTCTATTTCTCTTTAAAGTATTATCCTTGTCTTGTGAAGAAAGAGAGACAGTAGATGTTATCTTAAAAGACAAAATTGACATCACCTCAATGGATTTTGACCTTAGGAACCGCGTACTGTGTTGCTGTGACCTATCCTAGGTTTTGCCATATTTTTACCACCAAAATGATAACATGGAAACCTGTATTCAGAGCCAAGTAACATCCAAAGTAAGGAGTTGAAGCACTGATGGATGAGCCCTTGTTAACCTGGCACACTATTTTCAGATCTATTGAAGTGTAGGCTAAGTTGCTATGCTTTATTTTTGTGGCTCACCAATAGCATTAATAATTTGTAAGTGTTCATAGTTCTTCATCTGTGTATCCAAGATGTCCTGTGCTCAAGCAGATGATGTTTCAAGGCTGTTGATGAAGCCTTTCTCGCAACATCAGACTTGGCACAGGGGCTGTCAACTTGCTGTCCCCATGAAACCAGTGGAAGGCCATTAATGTAACATTGTAGTAAGATTAGCTGGTCAGAGAAAACGCTGTCCCTTCCTTTTGCTATGTCTGTTTACTCTTCTCACAATGTGTGTACAATACAGAGATGTGTTGGGAACAAAGGAGGAAACATAAAGGGGAAAAAAGAGCATGGTTTATATAAGTAGGAGCAAGTGCAAACATCTATTATGTGCCCAGGTGGCCCAGAAGGCCAATGGCATCGTGGCCATTATTAAGATCAGTGTGTTCATCAGGAGTAGGGAAGTGATTGGCACTGCTGAGGCCACAGTTTAAGTATTGTGTTCAGTTCTGGATGCCACAACATATGAAAGGTATCAGGGTCGTGGGGAGTGTCCAAAGAAGAGCAATGATGAGGGGTTTGGAGGGCATGGCATACAAGAAGTGACTGAGGGAACTGGAGTTGTTTAGTCTGAAGAGAAGGCTAAGGGAAGATGTTATTGCTCTCTACAATGACCTGAAAGGAGGTCACAGTGAGGCTGGTGTTGGTCTCTTCTCCCGAGTAACTAGTAATAGGGTGAGAGGAAACGGGTTTAAGTTATGCTAGGGGAAATTTAAATTGGATATTAGGAAACTTTTCCTTACTGAAGGAGAGTGGTCAGGCATTGGAACAGGATGCCCAGGGAGAAATTGTGGAGTTGCCATCCCTGGAGGTGTTGAAGAAGTGTGCACTTCTGGCTCTTCAGGATATAGTTTAGTGGTCATGGTAGTTGGGTTACGGTTGGCCTCGATCTTAAAGGTTTTTTCCTACTGTAATGACTCTGTGGTTCTGTTCTGTGATTCTACAAATGGATCCCTCGCCTATCCTCTGTCTGTACTAAATTCTATGTGGTTAAAAATTACATAAACATGTCATTTGGGTAGATTAATAAATTAGTTCCAAGTATTCCTTCTTAATTCTGACCATTTACTGAACGAATAGACAAATGTTATTGTGGGAAAGGGGTAGCAGTCAGATCAGTTGGGTATGCATGTAACATCCAGCGATGTCCTTTAAAGTAAGGACGTAAGAGCAGCTGCTGTGCAGGCGGCGCACGGTGCCAGTGGAATTTATTTCTGACTGTGTACTCTTCAACTCCAAATGCTCTGTCTTGAACAATTGCTGTGTGTAAAAATAAAAAGTGGAAGGGGGAATTATGAAGTAGGATAAACATAAATACAGTTTTTAGTCATGAATCTAAATTTTAGGAGCTGAAAAGTTAGCAAATTACAGATTTCCATTTGCTAATGTAGTGTGTTTCAGATGGCTTAAACTTGGAGTAGATATAGATGCAAATTGCAGCAGCTTTTGATGGCACAAAGGCTTTAAGTTACTTTGCAAATGTATTTTGTAAGTGTATTATTTGACAAGTACATATTTTTTACTTGTGTGAAGTACAGATACAGAAAATAACAGCTTCAGCCTGTTTGTAAAAGAATTATTTAACAAGCAGATATGCTTCTTCCCTGGATTTTTTTTTTATGTGGACTGAAAATGTGGGGAATTTGTAGCTGTGTAGAAATTCCAAGTACAGGCTTCAGGCTTTTCCAGAACGGGATGTAAAGCTTTTTTTTTTTTTAAATCTTCCAAACTGGAGGTGCAATCCAGGATAAAAAATTTAAAAATCTCTTAGGTGATGGTGTTTGTTTGATGTGGGGATTTTGGGTTTGTTTTGGCTTGGTTGCTTGGTTGTTTTTTTCTCAATTAGTGCATATTAAAGCATACTGTGTGTGTTCTGCATGTGTCATGCATTAATCAGATCTTCCTTCCTTCAGCTAGCAGGCAGGAGGCTTTGAATACAAGCATTCAACAAGTATTTCTTCTCAATTGTGCTCAAGAGGATAGGTCTAATACCTCATCTGCTCATCAGGAATTCTGAATGCTTGTCCATATCTGATTATGTACTTGATGTGTCTTTTGAAAGCTTTTCCAGCGAGTATGTCCAAATCCATTTTGAGACCTGCTTTTGATCTGGTCAGGTGCCTCTCCATGCCTCCCTAGAGTCCTACAGGTGGTGTGAACGACGACAGTGAGAACATGGTAGACACATGCTACTGGTATTTCCGAGGCTTTTTTTTCCTACCCTCTGAGGGGCTGGAACTCTACATTTACTATGTGTGATCTTTCTTTCATTTTCAGGCCAGAGCCTCAACAGAAAGCTCCCTCTGCACCTCCACCTCCACCCCCGCCCCCACCACCACCCCTGCCAGAGGCCACTCCACCAGAGCCAGAGGAGGAGATCTTAGGGTCCGATGATGAGGAGCAAGAGGATCCTGCAGATTACTGTAAAGGTGTGTGCAATTCGGTAGTGTCTGTCAGGGTAAACATTGTCATGCAAGTCTTAACTCTGGTTCTTGTGAGATTTTTAGAGACCTGTCCTTGAATTATGGATTTTTTTTATGAGAAGCTACTCATTTTGGGTCCAGACACACAGTGGTCTTCAGTTCTTTTTCACTTAGCCATATCTCATTTATTAATGAATATATTTTATATATATTTGCAATAAATACACAAGTATGGCATCCCTATTCTCTTTCTGAGTCCTAGCTAGAAGAATAGAGAAGAAACTTTTCTTGAGTGGCGTTAGTTAACAATCAAAGCAAACCACCCCTCCCGCACTTTGAAAGGTCATAAAATTCCTTTGTGTCTTTAACAATGTCAACTACATTTGTTTTTCTCTTCCATGAACCAGCCCAAGGTGTTACATCTTTTTCACAGTCTTTCACAGAGAGCCCTCAGAATTGGCTGAGGCTTTCTGCATCTTCATTTTAGCTCATTATGTGCTTAATTTTTGTAGTGGCTTATATTAATTTTTATATTGTTAAATGTATAAAAACATGTGACTGCTGTACAACAGTGTCCTGAGTTTGCTTCAGTGGTGTCACTGTTACAGAGTTGCAAGTCTATTCCCATTAGGGTAATATGTCTGCTATACTTACATGAAAAATCATAAGTAGCAGGTCTATTAAATTTGGCTTTTCTATTGTACTACATTTCAAGCATATTAATTTAATTAAGGAAACATCAAAGTTTTATCACTCCAGATTGTTGCTGACAAGCCAAAAAACACTGTATGCACATTGGCTGTATCTGGCATTCTATATTCCTCATATTGAGACACTTGCTGTGTCACCTATGATGATGTCGTCTTAATCAGAAGTTCCTCCTTCTCCTCCTTGACTTAACAACTGAAAGTGACTATTTCATTTTGGTGTAAGAAGTTTTATTAATACATGGTATTTCGAAGATTTAAGTGGCTTACAAATAGCAGTAGTTAAAACCAAATGGTAAACTCAAACTGAATGTTGAGTTTTGCATCAGGAAAAAAGAAAAATATTTTGCTGAAGTGTGTTTGGTTTTAATTTTTTAGAAATGATTCCTGTTACAACACATTTGTTTCTTAAGGCAGCTCTTTGGATATTTGCTGTTGAAACATCTGTTCATTTGTGAACATCTGTATTTCTTTGAGATAAGTGTTTCAAGGCTCCCACTTAATTCTCCCTGAGGTAAGGGCTGCATTTAATTTCAAACAGTCCACTGTTGTCCATGTTCCAGCATCTCTTGCAAAATGTCACCATCTGCAGAAGCTAGATCACAAACCAAACAAAAAGTAGTCTTAAGTTTACCGCCTCTTGATGAGTTACCTGCTTAACCAGAGTCTCTGTGACTCCAGCAGGTCAGTAGTGAGATCTGTATGCTTCTAAAGTCATCTGTGTGTTGCACTAAAACTACTTGAGTATTTCCTAAAAAATGAGAAGGGACTTCTGTATACTTAAAGGTTCTTCTGAGTTCTGGTCCTGAAGCTCTGAATTGATGGAAGTATTGTGAAAACGGTTCAAGTTTTGGTTCATTTGGATGTCTTAATCATGATTTGTTTCTGTGAGATCAGTGTTTCCTGTTCCAGTAGATGGTTTTATCTATTTTCTGATCATGATTTCATATAAGACTGACCAGTATAATTCCTCCTCGAAGTCTGCTGGGAAAGATCATCCTAAGAATCTGAATTGAATGGCTCTATTGATGTTTTGGGGCCATACATCCAGAGGTGGCTTTTAGACCTGTTATTTCCTTTTTTTTTAACAGATTGCTTGATCAGTTTTGAATACGCTTGCCTGGTTTGGGTAACCTTACCTGTATTTACAGAGTGGAAGATAAATATTTGGGAATCATAGAATGACCTTTGGAGGTCCCTTCCAGCCTGGACCATTCAGTCCAGTCTCCCCAGAGTCAGAAAGGACATCCCCAACTAGACGAAGTTGCCCAGGGCCTCACTGAGCCTTACCTTGAATATCTCCAGGAAAGGGGCCTGGGCAACATGTCCCAGTGTTCCACCACCCTCATGATTTAAATCATAATTCCTTACAGAAGTATCTCTCCCTAATTTTATCTCCCAAATGACTATCTCCTAGGATTTTTTGGTGAAGCACAGATGTATGCTCAGCTACAGCCTGACATTTCATAGGAGGACAGTTTTGCTGAGGGAATATATAATTCTAAAAAAATTGAAAGAAAAGGTATTCAACGTTGTACCTGTTAGCTGGGAAATTCCCATTGCCAGGATGTTTTCGTCGCTAATTTTATTTTTAAGGATATTTTGCTCACACCTCCACTGCATTCCACGGTGGGTAGTAACTAGTCGTAACAGTATTTTTAACTGGGAGATTGGATTAGTTTGAATTAACACCTCATGTAAAAGAGAGAACTAACAGCTATTAATATAATGCAGACTAATCTCTGTTCCCTGGCAGCTTCCTCCAAGGCCTTTTTAAATCTGTTGGTGTCACTGAATTTACATTAAATGCTTTTAAAGGAATGGAAATAACTGAAGTCCAACTATGTAATTTTTGAAAGGCTGCTTAGACAGGGGAACTAGGTTTACCTCCTTGAAAAGTCTTGAAACACTTGGAGATTTTTATCAAGAGCATGGATTGATTGAAATTCTTTGCTTCTCTGATCATCATCTTTGCCTCCTGGAGATGCCTCCCATTCATCCAGTTCACAAAGGGAGTAATTCCCTATACAAACACAGAACTAGCTAACCACAATTACCAATACATTCAGGAAACTTTTAGGAATAATGATTTCATTTTTCTGACCCTGTTTCTTGAGTGCATGTCGCTAGCTAGCTGGCTGTAAGAGAGACTTTTTTTCCCCCCTGTGTGCTGCAGCAAAATAGCACAAAGAGGGGTTTTTGTATGTTACCAGCAGCTTCATTTACACGTTGTAGATTCTCAAATATTAGTGTTGTTTTTCCAAAAGTCCATCGTTTTTCTCAGCCTGTTAACTTTGTGTACATGCTTTCTTGTTGTTAAGACTTAGAAATGCTTTGTGTCTCATTATGGCTTAGGACAGGAGAAAGTATTTTGTGGAGCACATCGACTTGGAGAATATGCTGCTGCTGGTGGTGTATGTAGCATATGCTGGTGTATTGCTATAATTAGTTGTGACAGGGCCATGGGGACCAAAATAACGTGGCTTTTACATATATAGTATTGGTATTCTTGCAATACAAAGATTTTTACTAAAGTAACTTGGCAACTGCTAAGTTTAACTTTGGAGTCTTTGATTTCCTCTATTCATTCTCTTATCAGAGATGGGGGAAAGGAAAAAAAGAAAAAAGACAAAGAAAAAACAAAACCAAACAAAAACCCAACCCCAAATCCGCACCTGTTCAAGTTGTACATTATTTTTGACCCTTTGAAGCACAAGCATGCCATAGGCTATCTGCAGCCAGGCAGACTTTATAAGGTGCTTGTTTGCCTAAACTATGTTTTGAAACATGTTTACCTGTATTTAAATTCTTCCATGAGTGGTGTGCCATTAAGATGTTAAAAAAGCAAATATTTTGCTTAGTGAAGAAAAAAAGTTGATGTTTTAGGTATTCAAAGTCCCACTTATACCCTTTCAACAGTGGAAAAGGCTGCATGAATTCTGAGTGTTTTCATATACATTTGAAGCTATATAACTGTTGAGGACTAGATATCTAGGAAAAGTTACAAAACCATCCCAGAAACGTTTGTATTGTTGAATTTTGAAGTGGTTGCAAACCATAGAGAAATGTTAAAAATAGGCCTTGAATACTTTTTATGTCTTTTTAAATTCTATCTGTTTGCAAGGAATAGTGATTATACAGAGAACAACTTACTTGGTTTCATGCAATGATACATGCAGGGCAAAACTCAGATTGGAAGAAGCAATACTTTGATGGTGAATTAGGTGGAAAATTGTTGTGTAATTCTTGCTGTCAGGTTATCAGACTGGAATCATTTCACAAATGCGAGCCTTCTTGGGAACAGAAAGACAGAATTACTGAATGTTTGTTTAACCCTTCCAGTCACATCCATGACTTCATCTTACCAAAGAGTAATTTTTGGTGTCATGGTTCTAAAGCAGTCAATAGCCGTCTTAAAATATTACTGTATTGATTCATACTTTAAAACATTCCCATCTGCTGATACTGCAAGGATAGTTAATGAGACAAATTGTAGGTTTGTTTTTAACATTCCTATCAGTAGGGATTTGCATATGCAATAGACTTGAGCTTCGTATGTGGCTGGTGCAGTTTCTTTTTGTAAATGAAGTGGACAGCAAAATAGTTAATGCTTACCCTCAGTAAGCCTGAGTCCCCCTAGCTTTCCTGGAGTGTAAATCCAGTCAAGCATTCCAGAAAGGATCTGTTTTTCTGTTTTCTGCTAGGTGAGTTGTCCTGGCAAGTTTACGTGAAGATTTCCTTGCCAGTGATGGTGGGGAGGGAATTTCCTGAGGGGAAATTCTGGGGCTTAGTCCTAGGTTGGGTCTGTATGTCTTGGTCCTCCTGTAATCATAGATTCAGAATGCTTTGAGTTGGAAGGAACCTTTAAAGGACATAGAGTCCAACTTCTGGGCAGTGACCAGGGACATCTTTAAATAAATGAGGCTTTTCAGAGCTTTGTCCAACCTGACCATGAGTGTTTCCAGGGATGGGGCTTATATCTGCTATCTGGGCAGCCTGTTCCAGTGTTTCAACACTGTCTGTAAACAATTTCTTCCTTATCCTGTCTAAATCTAACCTCTCTTCATTTAAAACCGTTAGTCCTTGTCCTCTCACAACAGGCCATGCTTAAGTATTGGAGGGCTGCATTAAGGTCTCCTGGCAGCCTTCTCCAGGCTAAACACTTCCATCTGTCACAGCCCTTATACAAGAGGTGTTCCAGCCCTGTAAAGCCCTGTACTGCTAGGACTTTCTTTTGCCTTTGCTCTTTTTTAACTGAAAATGTTGCTGCCTGTATAGCTAATGATTTGTGAAATGAATACTGTGTGTTGGTAAGTAGATCATTCTCGCAAGTGAAAGGTTTAAAGGTTGTTCTCACATCTCAGTGGTCTTAGATTTGTTCAAAATTTTCATGAACAAGATGAAACTTCCAACATCTTACTGCTAGGCTGAGGAAGCTGAGACTGTTCTCTGTGTCTGAATGTGCCACTTATGCACATCAGACTCCTGTGCCTGCTGAACATACTCAACCCTCTGTGGTGGTATAAACTGGGAGACAGGTGGGCAGGGATGTGTGTGAAGTAAGCACTGTATGTAGCAAAGACTTTGGCCACCCATCTGGACTTGCTGCTGTCACTTGGGTCAGATCACTCCTTTCTGAGACAAATACTTGAGAGTGCTGCTTCCCTGGTACTGTGGCTTGAGCTATTTGAGTCCCTGCCAGTGGGTTACATGCAGGAGCCTGGGCAGCTGCAAGCATGACAAATGGGTTAGCTTTTCACAGTATCACAGTATATTAGAGGTTGGAAGGGACCTCGAGATCCTTGGGTCCAACCCCCCCTGCCAAAGCAGGATCACTTAGTCTGCACAGGAATGCATCCAGGGGGGTTGATCCTTTTGGTTGATGCCATGAGCAAATCAGCATCTGATGTCCGCGGCTCTTGAAGTTACACCTTAATGTAAACATATGAAAGCTTACATTATCTGAAGCGACACGTGGTTTGATTTCAGCTTTTTATTGAATATGAAATATTCATAGTTCTGTCTTACAGTTCTGCTAAATTTATTTAGCTGCTCTGGAAACATTTGAAGGACGTTTACAAATAAACTCTTGAACTTCCATTAAGGCAAAAGATGTTATTAGCAAAGGAGGGATATAAATATGTCCAGATCTGATGTCATTGTTCAGCAGATAAAAAGGAGATAAGAGGGAAGTTCCTGTGTTTACATTTTTTTCTTAACTGGGCACCAGTTCTAAGAAAATTTTCAGGGGATTTCAGAAGAAATACAGCAGCTTCAAGTAGTCTGGGGTTTTCCTAATTTTAAGGATAGGCAATAGGATTCTGCCAAAGGACAGGTGCATGTGGCATTCTGCATTTTGAAGGACCAGAAAAAGTGGAGAAAGGGATTCCTTGACAGCTGCTCTGTCTGCTGCTGGTGATTTCTGGGAAGGTTGCATAGTGCAAGTTGTTTTCAGTTTAGGCAAAATTGTGGATATTGTTACTAGTGTGTTAAGGTCTGAACAATAATCTTGTGTGATCACAGTTTTTGATGTGTTGGACTAGGAGGAAGAATACCTCTTAAAAAAAGATGAAGGAAATAAAAAGCTTCATTGCACCTCCTCACACTGCCTGGAAATCTGAGCTCTAGTCTGCTCTGTCCTGTTGACCTTTCTGCCTAATGGGGCTTTTGAGAACCTGTGTAGTGGTTTAAGTTAGCACCCCAGACTTCGGTAATTAAAAAGCAGTTTAGATAAAGCTTGTAGTAGCCTGCTCTCTCTTCTTCCTTGCTGTAAAAACCTCAGACATCTCAGACATGAGACAAATGCACTGCTGCTATGGGCAGGAAACAAGCAGAAGTGCATCAATAAAGTCTGCATTGTTGTTAACATTTTCCCAGTAAGTATTTAATTGCTGCCTTTATTAGTAGAAAGTGAATAAAACAATCTCTGAGATTCTGCAGTCATCCAAAATGTGTTGACTGCAGACGCTTCAAATATGATAAATAATACAAATCTTTCCTGCACTCTCTGTGAAGTGGAATAAAATAAGCCTGGGGAAACAGAACAGATGGTAATATTGCCACTAATAAAAGCCATAAGAAAGAAGGTTGAATAAACTCTACAGTAGTTACAGGACGTTATGTTTTGGTTTTCCCCTCCAGGCCATATAAGGCAGGATTTTAAACATTACAGTAAAATTTTCTTTAGATTTTCTATTTATAGTACAGGACAATTTGAAGAGGAAAATGTACAGTACAAGAATTATTTGAAAGCTTTGGGATTATTGTTTGTTTTGTGAACATGGTTTTCCTGATCTTTTTTTTTTTTTTTTCTCTTTTTTTTCTCTCCTTCCCCCCCCCAAAGGAGGCTATCACCCAGTGAAAATTGGTGATCTTTTCAATGGCCGGTATCACGTTATCAGGAAGTTAGGATGGGGACACTTCTCTACAGTTTGGCTATGCTGGGATATGCAGTAAGAAAACGATTTGTTTGCATTAATTCTTTTCTTACTACATTATTTTGCTTGCAGTAACTTTTGTTTCACGTGCATGGTAAAGTTATGTGAATGTTATCTTTATGCAGAAAGATGTCTGGAGTCTGATCTTGCTCTTGTTTAAGGGTGTAGTTTATAAAAGCTCTCAAAATAAGTGTAAGTCTACTTTCTTCTGCAAATTAACTTACTGAAATTGCATGTTGTCTTCAACACGTGAGATTAAGCTAATGCTTTTATTTCAGTTTACTGAAAAACTGTATCTTGATTGAATGATAAAACGTGTAACCAAATTTCTCTTTTGAATATATTGTCTCAGTATTCCTGTCTTTAAGAGAACAGACTGTTAAAAGTTGGGTTTTAGGTGTAATATATGTTCTCTGTGAAAATACATTAGATGATGAAATGTTCTGTGTAATATTTCCCAACACTCAAAATAAATCTCTTTTAGCTCAGAGCGTGTGTTGAAAATCTTTTTGTTCTTTTCAAGGGGAAAAAGGTTTGTTGCAATGAAAGTTGTAAAAAGTGCTCAGCATTATACGGAGACAGCCTTGGATGAAATAAAGTTGCTCAAATGTGTAAGTATCACTCATGCAATGCAGTGCTCAGTGCCAATAGTAACAGTTACAATGACTTAAAAAAAAAAGCCAAATACTAATTTTAAAGTTTTTGTCCTTCCCCCCCCCCCCCCAAATAATTGGCTTGGCCATGATACTGAAAGCTCCAAAACATTGTTTAACTTCCTCTGAAAAGCTGACTAGTTAGCACTTTACTCTTTCCCTAACATGTCAGTGTTTACATTCTTGGTTTAGGTTCGTGAAAGTGACCCTAATGATCCCAACAAGGATATGGTTGTACAGCTAATCGATGACTTCAAAATTTCTGGAATGAATGGAATTCGTATCCTTTTAAAAACAGGGCATCTTCATTAAAACCTATTGATTGAGATGAAGTCCTGTTTAACTCTGGCCTCTTTTTTTATTTTGGCTAGACTTATCTTAAGTAATAGCAGATTAAAACTGTACATGTCATACTGATTTAGTCTACTTCAGGTGTACCTTCATGTTGGAACCTCTGGCAGGGCAGAAATTGTTTTATGTGGAAGCAAATTGTTCATGCATTACTGAGAAGTACATTGTTCAGAAAGGTACAGGTAGAGGGGATGAGCCAATACTGGACTCCAATTTAAATTAAGCTGGGAGACTGTCAAAGTCCTAACCACCAGTGACAATATGATGGCAAGTGTCTTATCCTTTGACTTTTCTTGTGAACTGTTGTGCATTGTGAGTTGCATTCATTATTTGAGCAGTCCTTATTTGATTGCATTGGTTATTTGATCCACTTCTTTTATCCTCTAGGGAATAAAAATCGTTGGTTGAGGCTTTTTGGTGGGTGATGGATGTTAATGTTTTGCTGGTATTTGTTTCTGGTTATTAAATGGCATGGCATTACTGAGTAGAAGAGGTTGAGACAAATACAGTAATGTGAGAGTTTTTCTATGGCGTGCTGTTTCCAGCTTCCTTTGGGTAAGTCAGTAAACACCTGTTTCTTGACTGTAAATTGCTTCATAGAGTATTGATTATTGGTTTTGGTTATGGACTGTATTTAAATATTAAAGCAGGGTAGAAGAAAGGGGGATGAGTTCTTTGGATGGCTGATACAACAATATGGCATGGAGCTTCCAAACAGGGCAACTTGTCAAGAGCCATGTGGCACAGAGCTGAGAATGTGCAGGGCCACTGGCCTGCACTGTGTGTCTGAAAACAGTAATCTTTGTGTTGGGAGCTGTTCTAAGTGTTTATATATGGAGGGATTTTAACAGTGTGCTATGCTACATGAGACTGACAATTTTTTAACTACTTGCACATTTAAAAAAGATTGCAGTTAGGATTTTTTCAGGAAATAATTCCTAAACTTGGGTACTTTGTTTTCAGTAAGTGTAGATTATTATGTTTGTCTGCACTGGGAATTTGTTAGAGCCTTAATAAGTGTTTATTTGAGTGTAGCTTTTTTTTTTTTTTAAATAAAAGATTGAGATAATACCATAGTGAAACAAATGTTTGGAGGGATGAGGAAGAAATAAAGAATAATATGTTTATACCATAACTATAATAGTACAATAATAATATATGTGATATTACAGTAATTTGTCTCCAAAGAATAGCTAGTGTTAATTAAATGCCATAGAGCTGACACACTGCCAATCCAGAAATGTTCTTCTGTGTTGGTACCAGAGCCTTACTTCATTTAGCTTAACTGGTCTTTTAACCCTCACCAGATTTCTAAATGGCCCTATAATGTGTGTTTGTAGATAGATAAATACTTACAGGTCTTTAGTCAAGAAAGAACAATTTTAGATACTTAAGCCGGTCAGAGGGTTAATGTTTGCTCTCATTCTTGCAGCTCTGCTCAGTGTCCCCCTTTCTGACATTCTCCAAACTGCTTTGAAGAGGCATATTTGCTGGGTGGGCTTTAGGTGTATTTTTTCTGGAGGACTTTGTCAGGATGTTGGTCCTGTAAGAGGATTCTGGGACTTACAAGGTTGGCTTCCTAAAATTTAATGCACCGCTTTTCCCAAAGCTTTTGTTGTGGGCAATCTGGTTTACAGTTATGGTGTTTCAGGTCAGGGTAGTAAATCAGACAAAGTCAGTTTTTCATACCTACTCCAAACACTGAGCCACCTGTGTGTCTTCTCCTCATCCCAGTTGTCCCCCCAGTCCTGAGCATGAGTTTGTTCAAGTCCTTCCAGAAAAATGTTACAGTCTTTTCTTTTTTTTGGGTAGACATCAGTTCTCTTTCCTGTGGCCTTCCCTGTCTCTGTCTGCCTCTGCCATTCCTCTTTGCTTCTTCCTTCTCAGTGCCCTTGCCTCTCAACTATTTAGTTCCCTGTACCTTTTTTTTTTTTTCTGGTTGCTGGCAATGCTTAGCACTTCTGTAAGTGCAAGAAATGGCAGGAATGTGCATTGGGAAGTCTGCAGCAGCAGTGGTCTGAAGTGTTGTGGGTGGGTGTTCTAAATTTAATTTCTGAATGTTGCAGTGTCTTGCCTCTCCAAAATCCATGTTGCTGTAGCATTACAGTTTCATTGCATGGGCTAAGATAACATGCCCTGCAGAACTTCAGGTGCTGTGTATATCCTTTGTCCTGCTGTTGGCTTTATTAGTGACTTCAGTTCATTGGATGTTTGCGTGGTAAAGTAGCAAAGACTGTTTTCTCTTCTGAATTGAACAGATTTTTATAATAATCTGAGTAGGCTTACTAATAAGATGGGGAAATGACTATTCTCTGTCTGCTCTATTATAAGAATTAAAGAACATAAAGGGAGACAAACAGGTAGCAGCAGTCAGAATCAGAGAAACAGAAGAGACCTCCAAGATCATCCAGTCCAACCTTTGACTGAAGGGTCAACAACTGAACCATGTCCCTAAGCACCAGGTCCACATGCTGCTTAAACACCTCCAGGAATGGTGACTCCAGCTCTGCTCTGGGCAGACCATTCCAGTGTTCAAGAACCCTCTCAGTGAAGAAATATTTCCTAACATCCAGCCTGAACCTCCCCTGGTGTAGCTTGAAACCATTTCCTCTACTCCTGTCACTTGCCACCAAGGAAAAGAGGCCGCCCCCTCCTCGCTCCAACCTCCTGTCAGCTAGTTGTAGGTCTCCCCTCAGCCTCCTCTTCTACAGACTGAAAAACCCCATCTCCTGCAAATGCTTTTATGTTACAGTTCTTCACAATGTGCTTTAACTGGGCTTGAGACCTTTTTTATTTGACCACTCTTGAGATCTTTAAAGTTTGATCTAACAGAGGATGTAGATTTTAAAACTTCAGTTAGTTTTGGCATAGAGATAAGTACTTGAGAAAAATGTAGCTGATAGACTGATGGGTAAGTCTCATTTTGACACAATTTAATTGGCTCTAACATCACTGGCAAGTTCTAGGTGATAAAACTTACAGAATAGGTAAAATTTCTTCCCTTCCTAGTTCTGAGATATAATCTGATTTCATCATTGAGCTTTTCCTT
Organism: Dryobates pubescens; assembly: GCF_014839835.1. Taxonomy (NCBI): domain Eukaryota; kingdom Metazoa; phylum Chordata; class Aves; order Piciformes; family Picidae; genus Dryobates; species Dryobates pubescens. The sequence continues at coordinate 15,322,714 of NC_071638.1, forward strand.
CACCATTTGTCAATTAATTTTCTGTGGTTTGTATTACATTATTCTTTGCAAAGTCACAGAATCACTTATTTAAGATTTTAATGTTCTCTCTCATTTCTGGGGATAGTAAGGTCATTCCCAACCCATCTAAGGATTAACTCAAATATAGTCAAATACTCACTCAAACTCAAGTATAGTCAAATGATATAATTTCTTGCTGGAATGCTTAGTTTGAATACTTGAATATTTTCTTAATAGAAAGATAACCTACCTTGATTCATTAAGTGTAGAATCTCTAAATCAGGAAACCCTCAAACCACAAGTCACTGGAAGTTCCTACACCATATTTTTATCTAGTACTCTTCTTGTATCTCCTAATGACCTCTGTTGGTGGCATGCACAGAACCATAGCATTATTTCAGTTGGAAAAGGCCTCTAAGATCATCGAGTCCAACCATCAACCTAATACCACTATGGCCATTAAACCCATGTCCTGAAGTACTATGTCCACATGTTTTTGGAATGCCTTCAGGCACAGTGACTTCACCAAGCCCCTCGGCAGCATGTTCCAATGCCTGACCACTCTTTCAAGGAATAGTTTTTTTCCTAATAGCCAATCTAAATGTTTCCTGTCACAACCTGAGGTCATTTTCTCTTGTTCTTTCACTTGGTACTAGGAACAAGAGACTGACCTCCACCTCACTATAACCTTCTTTTAAGTAGTTGTACAGAGCAGTGAGGTCTCCCCTCAGCCACCTTTTCAAACTAAACAATCCCAGTGCCCTCAGCTTTTCCTAAGATGATTTGTTTTACAGGCCCTTCATCTTTGTTTCCTTTCTCTGGACACACTACAGCAACTCAGCGTCCTCCTTGGGGGAGTGAGGAGCCCAAAACTGAGCACTGTATTTGAGGTGCAGCTTCACCAGTGCCAAATACAGGGGCCCAATCGCTTCCCTACTTCTGCTGGCCGCATTATTCCTGATACAGGCCAGGATGCTGTTGGCCTTCTTGGCCACCTGAACACATTGCTGGCTCATGCACACATTGCTGTCAAACGGCACTCCCAGGTCTTTTTCTGCTGGGCAGCCTTCCAGACACTCTTCCCCAAGCCTAGTAGCATTGTTGTGAGCCAAGTGTAGGCCCCAGTAGTGGTGTTTACTTACTGCTTCTGAATTCTGCATGTTCTTTGTTCCTGAGTTCTTTGATGATTGCTGTTATTCTCCACAGTTGTAATTGTAGGTGGCAAGAGATCCATTCTCTTAATACTGTAGTCTTTGTTGTTAAGTGATTCTTAATTGAGCCTAATCAAAAGGTGTTTAGTGTGGTTAATTTTCTGTAAAACTGTTGCTGCATACTTCTGTTGTTAAAGCCTTCCACTAATACAATTTAAATTTTTTTAGAAACCAGAGATACCAGTAGGGCAGATCAGTACTTCCAACTATTGCAAAGAAAACAAAAATAAATTAGTTTTTGGTGGGTTTTTTTTACAGTTACCTCTTTCATTGTTTACCCTAATGTAGAAATAACTGGCAAAATTTGCATAATTAAAATGTTTTAATTTGTTCTACATTTGGTTGCTGTTCTTGTATTTGTTACAGGTAATCGAAATATAACACTAAGCATAACACCATGGTCTGCTCATTTTAGGGGGAAGTGTTTTCCCTCTAAACAGGGTGAGGATTGCTTTAGCCAGTGTGGAAACAAATGCTTGTGTTGATCTCATCAACAAGTTTATTTGGAAATTATCCTTAATTAAATCCCAGATGTCTGTATGGTTTTTGAAGTACTTGGACATCATCTCCTAAAATGGATCATCAAGTCTAATTATCAAGGCCTTCCCATCCATTGTGTAAAAAGTATAATTCGACAGGTAAGTTTTGTTAATGGTATAATAAGCTTTTTCCAGCATTGTTAGCAGTTTGAAGGATGGAATGATGATACCTCAGCTGAGCTCTTCCTGAGGAATATCTGAGATAAGATACTTCTGTTGGTCATCGCTTCTCAACTGTTTTGGGAAACAGAAAGTGGAAGCGTTGAACCTTTTTCATAGGTGTAAAGATACTGCTCTTCAGTTGCAGTTCTAGTTGACATGCTGTGCTTCTTAACAAAATCCTTTGGAAAATAAAACATAAGAACAGTGGGAAATAATGTTACATAATTGAACAATTTGTATCTCTCTGAAAAATAGGTTCTAAAGGAAAAAAATGTTCTTTGAAAAGTTGCTATCTACTGTAAGTTTTTTTTAGTCAGTTGAGAAGATGAAACAGTTCAGAGTGTTTCACTGGGACATGTTTTTCCATGATCTGTTCTTTTACTATACTATGAAAATAAAATTACTAAGATGTGATCTCAAGGAGAAACAGTGTCTCAGTAAGGAAAAAAATCATACATCTTTCTATGATTTTGCATATATTATCTGTGCAATTAAAATGAGGAATTAATTTGGCAAGGATAGGGGCCTTGAAAAGCAGAATTTATGGAGCAGGTTCTCAGTACTTCTCTGGGGAACCCGATTTGCAGAGGGACCTCGACCGACTGGACAGATGGGCAGTCCAATGGGATGGCATTTAACAAGTCCAAGTGCCAGGGGATGCACTTTGGCCACAGCAACCCCATGCAGAGCTACAGCCTGGGGTCAGAGTGGCTGGAGAGCTCCCAAACAGAGAAGGACCTGGGGGTGCTGATTGACAGCTGCCTAAACATGAGCCAGCAGTGTGCCCAGGTGACCAAGAGGGCCAATGGCATCCTGGCCTGTATTAGGAACAGTGTGGCCAGCAGGGGCAGGGAGGTCATTGTGCCCCTGGACTCTGCATTGGTTAGGCCACACCTTGAGTCCTGTGTCCAGTTCTGGGCCCCTCAGTTTAAGAAGGCAACAAGGCTGGTGAGAGGCCTTGAACACAAGCCCTATGAGGAGAGGCTGAGGGAGCTGGGATTGTTTAGCCTGGAGAAGAGGAGGCTCAGGGCTGACCTCATTGCTCTCTACAATTACCTGAAAGGTGGTTGTAACCAGGAAGGGGTTGGTCTCTTCTCCCAGGCAACCAGGACCGGAACAAGGGGACACAGTCTCAAGCTGTGCCAGTGGAGGTTTAGGCTGGAGGTGAGGAGAAAGTTCTTCACCGAGAGCGTCATTGGTCATTGGAATGTGCTGCCTGGGGAGGTGGTGGAGTCACCATCCCTCGAGGTGTCCAAGAGGAGATTGGACATGGCACTTGGTGCCATGGTCTAGTCATGAGGTCTGTGGTGACAGGTTGGACTTGATGATCCTCGAGGTCTCTTCCAACCTTGGCGATACTGTGATTTGAATGGCTTATGCATGCAGCATGTGGAAGAAGGAGTAGAAATTTGAAATCTATGTAGTCACAGAGGTGACTTCATTGTGAGTGCAGAGGTGTGGTTGGGTAGCTCACATGCCTAAAGAAAAGATGTCCAGAAAACAGTTGAGCTTAAATGTTTGAGTTTCTGCTCTGGAATGATTCAGTCATGGCTATGTGATGCCAAAGTAGATGAGAAGTTTAGACAACTGGAATGAACTGGTTCTTACGGCATACTTTTAACCACCTTCATACCTGCTCTGGTGGGACACATGCAGTCAAAGAAATTTCTGAGTGTGTTGAGGACTACTTCTCAGCATGGGGCTCAATCTACTGCAGTGTCTCAACAAGCAAGACAGCTTGGAGGTGCACCTTGCTGGACTGAATACAAATACCAAAGAACTAGTTGAAAATGTGAAGATGAATGGTAGTTTTGGTATGAGGGCTTCTAGTAGAACGAACGTTAACATGAGTCAAAGTGAACATGTGCCTCTGTGGTTACAAATGCTAACCATGTAGTAGCAAGAATGTAGACAGCACTATGAGGGCTCTGTTTCAGTAATTCAGAGTCTGTACAGTTTTTTGGGCTTCATGTGTGAGACATTGGCTTGTTGAAGTGAGTCCAGTGAGGAAGCTGCAGCATATGATGTTATGGGAAATCTCAGGAGGAGTGGTTGGCTTGTTTGTAAGAAGAAAAGGCTAACAGGAACTTTTGATCTATTCAGGACAGAGAAAATGGAGCCAGACTTGACAGAGACAGGACAAGCAGCAATGTACTTTAGTTATGAAAGGAGAAATTCTGGTTACATATTAGGAAGAAATTCTTTGTAGTGAATGTGATCAGGCACTGGAATAGGTTGTCTGCAGTGTTCCACAGTGTTATGCACCTGCATCATAGGAGTTGGTCAGAAATGACAACGTTCAAGTTTGTGAGTCTTAAATGGGGAGAGTTTGAATCAATCTTGCAAGCTTAATTACTCTTTGAATGTAAGCAATGCTAAGAGTTCCCAGTAGTTCAAACACTCATGCCTGAAGTAAGAGGAATGAGTTAGTCCTGGAAGATTTAAACAGGTTTAATTTTTGTGAGATTTGAACAAAGTGTTTGATCTAATGAGAGCGACATTGGTAAGAGTTCCAGGTTGTTCGTCTCATTACTGATAATACAGATGCTTATTCTTTCTACTACTTAGATGAAACCTGTGCTACACAAAAACTTATGTATGAAACTTGCATATGGAAACAGTTCAATTACTATACTGGTGTTACTGTTCTAAACCCTTTTCATTTTAGAAAGTACTGTAATTCCACACTTTACTTGAAATCAAATTTGTAATGCTATGATTTGGAAAGTATTTCTTGTGTTTTTGAGTAGTGTTGAGCATTGGGACAAAATTAGGTTTATTTTCAAATGCAACTGAGAGTTGAGGTTCTTAATAAGAAGTTTTGCTTTGGTTTCAAGCAGTGTTTTTCCCCTCTCATAGTTCTGTCATACAACCACTGAATCCTTTTGGTTGGAAAAGACCTTTAAGATCATCAAGTCCAACCATAAACTGCTGTGCAAGAGAAGACCTTGCAGGAGAGGGGTAGCTGCTGCAGTTCCTTTTTTTTTTTTTTTTTTTTTTTCCCCCCAGTGGGGATGATTAGAAATGTCTGCTCCTTTGGTTCTGGAATGCTCACTTAGGGTTGTAAAATGCTGATCATCTAATGTTTTGAGAGGTTCATGTTCTGAAACTGATGCTGGCATGAATTTGGTTAATGAAAATGTTCACTTTTGCTTTGATCTACAATATAGTAAATAATGTGCTTAATGGTCAGTATAATGTGGCTCCTTGAATAATCATAAAAAACCCACAAAAGAAAAAAGAAAAGAAGTTATATTATTTAGAAACTACAAGTGATTAGAGTTTTTATGTGAAACTAGCCATTTGACCCTTACAAGGGAAAAAATACAACCTTCTCATAGTTTTGATTGGAGTAACAGGATCTGTTGTAATTTCAGAGTCATAATACATTACTTATTTCATGGTTTAGGTTTTTTTTTTTCTGATCTCAGTGGACAAATAAATGAAAACTAGGAGTGTTTTCCCTGCTCTCTGTCCTAGTGCAAAGCATGTCCATGTAGAATACATTTCCTTACTGGGTTAGTGCTATACATGTTTTTAGGATGAAGCAATCTGATCCACATTTTAATACAGCTAAGAAGAGTCATTCTAATTATAAAATTCTAGCAGAATGGTCCTTATGGTAAGTCATGGAACTGATTTGGATTCTAAAAAATACTGTTTCCTCCAAAAATTTCAGACAAAGCTGTCACCCTCACACTATGACTTAAAAAGGGAGAAAAGTGAGAGATATCAAAGCTAGCTCATCAATTCCACTTACTGCGTATTGGAGTGGAACAGATACTTCTTTCTTCTAAATGTTCATGTCTTTCAGTGTTCTCTGGAATCTTTTCTGGGCTTCAGAATTAGAGACATTCAGCGGTAGTTTGTAAGATGTTTTGTAGTCTAGTTGGGGAAGGAAGACACTGTTGGTGTTGCTATTGCTCTTAACATGTCTTAAATTTTGAAGTCACTGAACCTTCCCTCCCTATAAAAACCATTCTTTCTTAACATTTCTTTCTTTGAGACATACTGTATGTTCTTTCAGTTGATTTGACAAGTAATCAAGCATATTTTGGATCTACAGGGAAAAAAATTGTAGATTGTCAAGAGCACAGCAGTTTTTAGGTGTCCCATTGGCATAGATGCTGAGTTTTATAGAGACATGTAAAGAAAGCTTTTTAGAATGGTTGCTGTTCTAGTCTAGCTCCAGAACTGGAGAAAGCAGAGCCATGCACTTGAGGTGTTTCTAGGATACATTAGGCTGAGTGTAAATAAGATTTGCTGCTCTTGCAACTACCTAGTGTGGTGAATGGATGTACCACATCTGGTATTATCTCAGGACTGAGTGCTGGACTGATGCCTTTGTACACTGTCACTGGTATTTTGAACCAACACATTTTGCTTTTAAAGTTCACCCTAGTCAGATATGTTTTAAAAGATCCTGAGAGCATCCACTTGGTGTTTTATGCACAAAATAATTAGAATGGCAGGATGAATGTGTAGCTGGAGCTCATGAGTCTTGGTGGCCTGTTTCCTGCTGTAGAATGTTCCCTAAAACTCAAAAAATCTTTTAGGTGAGGTCAGCTAGGTTTCTGTGCTGCTTTTTTCCCTTGCTGATATTTCCCTACAATATTTATGTAGATTTATAATAGCAGTAGCTTGGTTTATGCTGCTAGGTTGTTCTGTACTGAATAATGGTAATAATTGACTTCCACAGTTTCTCATAACTATGTCTTACCTAAAATAGTTGTAAAATCACACAAACTATTGTATTTCTGTTCCAGACAGAATCTGAGACATTTTTTTAATTGCATAAAAGCAATGTTTTAATTTATGTCCCAGAATGCACATTTAAGACTTCCGATATGTAGGTTTAACATGAGCTACCAGTATTCAGCCTGTGGAGAATATGAGACTAGTGGAAAAATACATGATGACTACAGGCAGAGAAATCCTTCTATAGCACCTTGTCATACTGAAAGCTGAATTACTCTTGGCATTCTAAGGAAAACTACAGTTAGCATTTAATCTCAACAACACATTTCCCTTTTTGCTATTTTTTTACAATTGTAAGATGGTTATTCACAAACCAGACTTCATGTATTGCATTTGCAATGGCTCTTTTCAAGTTAGTATCTTTTAAACAATCACCCAGTGAGGATTAGCCCCTTCTTACTGAGTGGCCATATTGTTTTTTTCAGAAGATGTGTTGAGGTTTTTTGACACATGTGCAGGTGAACTAAAGAGTACATGGGAAATGGAAGTCCTGAGAGCAGGTCACTGTCATTGGGACGATTTATCCAGTCGGCATCTTACTCAGTTAGGAGTCTCAATAACTGACTTTGAGCTAAATAAATTATCCTCTCAGGCCATGTATGGACTGCAGGCAATTGGTTGAGTTATCTCTGTAGTAGTAATAAATGCATTTAACTTAGTCTGGGTAATTAAAATATTTTTTTTAAAAAGGATGCTTTTGTCATTAGGTACTTCAAGGTCTGGATTATCTACACAGCAAGTGCAAGATCATTCATACAGATATAAAACCAGAAAACATTTTGATGTGTGTGGATGATGCCTATGTTCGTAGAATGGCTGCTGAAGCTACCGAGTGGCAGAAAGCTGGTGCACCTCCTCCCTCTGGATCAGCAGGTACAGTAGTGAAGTTCCATCAGTATACTAGTACAAATAATATTTTGTCTAATGAAAATTAATATTTCAGACAATGGTGTGGAAAATGCACATCTAGTTAACTCTTATTGACTGGAAGTTATCAGGGAAATGCTCAGCTTTGCAAGTTCACATTTTCAAAGTACCCAGACACAGAAAAAGATCTATTGGTATAAACTTACTTTCTTCACACCTCACAAACGTTAACGGCAGGGGTTTAGCTACACTGGAGCCTTGCACCTGTTAATTTTGATGATAATTAATGGTCTTGCATAAATTACACATCTAGTTCCATTACAAGTTCATCAGCGTCCTTGTGAAATTCTTCTTGTCAGTTATAACTTAGGCTCAGAAGGCCATGAATAGTCGTGAGAGTCTGTAGTTTTTCACCTTTGAAAATGAAATTGATTGTACCTGTCTGAATTAATGACAAGCCCTTCTCCCTAGCACTGTATGTGAAATGTTTTGTGTTAAACTTGCAAAGAGTTTAGCTGGGAACTGTACATGATGTTTAGCTAGAAGAAACTAAGGTAAAGTAGTTCACAGCGATCAGAAAAGATAAGAGGATGTGTTCTTCAGTACCATGGTTGCTATTTATTTGCCAGTCAAGCACATCAGCTACGGACAGTGGAGAAATAATAACGTTAAAATACCTATGCAATACTGTCAGAAAATATATCATAGATTGAAACCTGTGAGGTACAATAGAAATACCTGCTATGTCAGGAACAAACGCTGTGGTCAAAATCCATGAATATTTCATTGTATTGTAGATGTTAAGAAGCAAAATCTTACAAATTGTGAATATATTGCATTGAATTTTACATGATGTGTAATGATATAGCTCAAGACTCTATGCTATTTGTGTGGGAAGTAACTTAGTTTTTACCATGAGCCATTATATTGCTTCCAGACATGAAAGTACATAAAATTATAAAGATTATATTGATGGAGATTTTATCACACTTGGTTCTTAATAAATTGTAGTTAAATCCGTGCCTTTCAACACAGGATCTGAAGATGAGCTTTCTTTACAGCAGTTCGAGTAGGTTCTGCATAATTTCTCTGTTTAGAGCAGTGATGATATTCAAGTTTAAGAATCTTTTGGAAAACAAGCAGTTTCCCCCCTGAACTTAGCAGCACTAGCTGAACCTGTAAAAGAACTCTGAAGTCTCAGCCTTCTCTGTTACTTATTTTGCATTTGTTAATTGTCATATGCCTGTGTGTCTGAAGAAGTTTGTGAGAGGTTCTCCTCCCCCGTTGAGTGCCTCTCACTTCCTTTGTGCCTCTATCTCCCACATTTGCTTATTTCTGTTGGGTTTGATTATATGGGGGGTTGTGGCTGGTGCATTTTCACAGTTAGTAATCTCATCAGATGTAGTCATTGATGATACCTTTCTGAGAGATGCTTACGAGGAGGCGAAGGTGCTTTTTCTATGGTGGAGTGCTTTTTGACATAGGCACTTCTTCATGCCTCCCGTTCTAGCTGTCAAACTACCTTGCTCCAGAATAAAGGCAACGAATATTTTACTTTTCTACTGAGTGCCACACAACAAACAGTCTTTGCTGCTATTCCGTGTACTATTTAAAATTTATCTATACCTTCTTAGGCAGCTGATTTAACATATTTAATCTTTGGCAACTTCTCAGTAATTTAGTGTGTCTGTCCGCTCTTCACTGATTCAAACTTTCCTTTCTGACTTCCTTTACCTCTCCACTAACGACAGCAGAGTGAACAGATATTGATGCTAGCTAGCTCCTCCCAATTCTAGAGGCACTAATGGGGACATTAAATGTTTTCAGGCAGCAGGTATTTGTAAAGACTAAAAAAATCTGGCTAAAAATAATGAAAGTTACTACTTTAATGAAGACTATTCTTGCATAATTTTGACTATTTTCTCATTTTATAGACTTCTTTTAATAAAAATACACATTTAATTTTTTTCTTCTTCTTTTTAGTGAGTACAGCTCCACAACAAAAGCCTGTAAGTATTGTGATGTAGTTCATATGTTTTCTGTGTTTCTGTAGGTGTTAGCTAGTAGACTGCTGGTAGCCTCTACTCTTTTTAAAAGATCTTTGAATAAAGCTTTTATCTTTCCAAGAACACTTTTCATAGGGTGTCTTTGGCCGTACATGTTTTAAGCGCTATGATTCTCTGATGGAAACTACCACAGACTTTATGATTGCATGGTTGGGTCACAGACCACTAAGCATTGCCATTTGCATCTCAAGGAATAATCCATTGTGTTTAGAACCTGAGAAAAATGGGGGCATGCACTAAATATCATGCCTTGTATGTAGCTTAAGCACATCCAGACCTTAAAGAGGAGGGATTTTGAGTTTTGAAAGATCTGCTTTCCATGTGCATATAACATGTAACTTCTGATAATTAAGAATACCTTTGGTCCAGCCTGCTTTCTCCATCTCTGTGTACAGAATATGTATCCTTTAAATGGGCACACAAACTAGATGGCAGTTAATAGGGTTGTCAAATTAACTGTCTTGTTCTTTTGAAGATCACAGGATTGACAGATAAGCCTTTGAGGAAACCATATTTCATTCTGTTCCTTGTATTTTATTTTTAAATCATATGAGGATTTTTTACTGTGCTAACTAAATAGTGAGTGAAAATTGGATAAATCTCATTTATCAAAGGGTAAAAATAGAAGTCAGATTGAGCTAAAATATACAACATAGTTATTACACCTGAGTTTGTCAATCCTTACGATACCTAAAATGCAAAACTTTTTGTAACTGCCACCTGTTGTTTGTGGTTTATACATTTTGGTTCCAAAGTGAATAAAAATGCTTCCCTTTCACAGGAAATAGATGAACAACACAAGAGTTGCGTAAAATCCTTTACCATTTGCAGTCTCTGGCTTTCTGATATCTTTTTTCCCCAGTATACTTTTGCTGGTCATTACCTACTTTGTATGGAGGGAGATGTACTGTATACTTTATATGTAATTTGCAGATAGGATAGCAGACTGTCTTCCACATACAATATAATCTGTTCACCTAGGCTGAAGTTTATCGTGCCTAGTTGAGGTCACAGGAATTTTACTTTGGATGTATTTTGTTCTTGTATCAAATAACTACCCATGTAAGAGCAGGTACAGCCATGTAAAATTTGTAAAGTGTTTTTACTTCATATATGCCTAAATCATTCTTGATTTGAAGTAAAACAGAAAAAGCAATGTATTTTCTGTAGTAATTTTGTTCCATTGTTTTCCATTCATAAGTAATCCCACTAGAAGCTAATTTAGTGTGAGATGTGTAGAGGTTTTGTCTAGTTTTGCATTCATATTTCAGGTTGGAAAAATATCCAAAAACAAAAAGAAAAAAATGAAGAAAAAGCAGAAGAGACAAGCTGAGCTGTTAGAAAAACGCCTGCAGGAAATAGAAGAACTGGAGCGAGAAGCTGAAAGGAAAAAAATAGAAGAAAATGTAACCTCAGCTGTACCATCAAATGATCAAGAAGAGGAGTACCATGCAGAGGTGAAACTAAAATCAGCTGATATAGAAGAGGTAGTAGATGAAGAACCTGGAAATGATGATGGTTAGTATTAGCTGCTTTTATTGACCCTGAATTTACAGTTTCAGAAGGGAAACTAATTGCAGCATTGCATGAAAAATCTGCAAGCAAAATCACCAAACTGTCCTGGATGATTTAATTTCATTTTCTCTGGTAGCTAAAAATCATAAATACAGAGTTTAAAAGTGAAAAACCAAACCTTCAATCGAAGCACAGAAAAACATCAATAGCAACCCAGCTATCAAATGCCACAAAAGAGAGACAGAAAATTCAACAGAGCAGTCAGTTGTCATACCACATTAATTGGTATAGCTGAGTATCTTGGCAAGGTAGAAGGAGAATAGGACGAATCTGTACTTTGTAACATTAATGTAGTTAGACTCATCATTTGCTTTCTCTCTTTCTTGTTACAGTGCTTGTTGTAGTGACCTATTGCATCTCCTTCAGGAAAATTTTTAAGATGTCTTCTTTAAATTCTTGTTCTGTCCTAGTCCTTTGGAGCATAATTGTTATGCCCCATCTCCATTCTGGCTTCCCTGGTTTTCTTCTCAACTTTCTCCAATTCAGATAAAAATCTAACTGATGAAACTGACATTTGGGTTATTTTTGTTCTGTTCTTACTGCAAATTTTTCTACTTCTGTGATGACTCTGCCATAGATTGAGTTATATATTTGTAAAGCTTCCTTTCAAGATTCATATAGCTTCCCTTCAAACATTTTTCTTTTCTGAATTGTTCTCTCCTGAAGCTTTTCACGTTTTATTTTTTCCAATGTGTTATCAGTTTATTCTTTCACCTTTAGTTCTGATTTTAAGGTCTTTGCCTTTTTCAGTGCTATTCACTGTTTCCTTATGAGATATGTTAGAAGTCAAGGAGTTACTGAGGAGTTAAAAATCATGATTTGCTAGTGTTAAAATGCTGTATTGATGTATACTCTGATGTGTCACTCACTGAAATTTTACAGGTGAAGCAGAAGATCAGGATGAAAAAGAAGACACAGAGAAAGAAAACACTGAAAAAGATGACGATGTTGAGCAGGAACTTGTCAACGCTCACCCTACAGACCCTAAGTGGATAGAATCCCCCAAAACAAATGGCCATATTGTGAATGGTCCATTCCTATTGGAGCAGCAAATTGAAGATGAAGATGAGGAAGAAGAGGAGTGTCCAAATCCAGAGGAGTATAATCTCGATGAGCCAAATGCAAAGAGTGATTACTCTTATAGCAGCTCCTATGAACAGTTTAATGGTGAATTGCCAAATGGACGTCATAAAATTCCTGAGTCACAGTTCTCTGAATTTTCAGCTTCAGTGTTCTCTGGGGCTCTAGAGTCTGTAGCTTGTGGTTCTGCTGTTTCTGAAGAATCAACTGTAAATGAAAGAGAGGAGAGCAGCCCATCTCACGACAGGAGCAGAACAGTTTCAGCTTCAAGCACTGGGGATTTGCCAAAAAGTAAGTGCTCCTCACTGTGGTATATAGTGTGCTTAAAGTCTCTTGGGGCCATAGGCCATATCTTAAGTAGTTGAGTAGAGAGGTTAAACCTTATGTATAATTGTTGTCTGTTTTCAGTGACTTGTATATGTAGATTTTATTTGGTTTGGGGGCTTTTGGTGAAGATTCATTACCAAGCCCTATAGGTAGGCTCTTGCACTGTTTTCAGTAACACAAAAGGACCTTTCATAAGAACTCTTATCATATTATATATTTCCTTGACTTTGATTAAAACAGTGGGTCTAGCACTTCTCAGTGATGCTGACTTTTTTCAAAGCTACAGGTGATATGTTACAAATACTTTCAGCTTCTGGGTTGGTGCCAAGCGTAGTAATGTCCTGGCCTCCTTCGTGCTTGAGTCTGAAGAGTGCCCACTGAAAAGATGCTGTCTATATGCCAGCCCCTGCAGTCAGAGAAGTCTGTGCAGACTACCCCCAGATGCTCTCTTTACTAAGCACTCCCCCAGCTTGGAGAAGGTGGTGGCATATGAGATCAGATGAACCACAGCAAGGGTTGAGTTACAGCTGCAGCGCACGACTAGGAACCCTTTTTTCATTGCTGGCTGATTTAATCTTGGTTTCATCTGCACTGAACGTCGTTCTCTCTGAATCATACATACTTAGTGCACATACAAAAATCTCGGCTATGATTGTTTTAAATTTAGTATTTCACCTTAGAAGTCTTCACAGAATCACAGAATGTTAGGGTTGAATGGGACCTTAAAAGATCATCCAGTCCAACTCCCTCTGCCAGAGCAGGATCACCTATTCCAGATCACACAGGAATGCGTCCAGGTGGGTTTTGAGTACCTCCAGAGAGGGAGACTCCACAACCCCCCTGGGCAGCCTGTTCCAGTGTTCTGTCACCCTCACAGTGAAAAAATTTTTGCTCATGTTTCCATGGAACTTCCTATGCCTCAATTTCCACCCATTGGGCATCACTGAGCAGAGCCTGGCTCCATCCTCTTGGCACTCACCCTTTATGTATTTCTAAACATTAATGAGATCACCCCATAGTCTCTTCCTCTCCAAGCTGAAGAGCTCCAGCTCCCTTAGTCTGTCCTTGTAAGGAAGATGTTCCACTCCTTTCATCATTTTTGTGTCGCTGTGCTGGACTGTTGCTGAGTGGCAACACAACCCTCTGGTGTGTCAGCATCTCCACCCAGTTATCTGTCATCAGCAAAGGTGCTGACAGTGCACTCTGTGACCTCATCCAGGTCATTGATGAAAGTATTGAATAGTACTGGTCCCAGTACTGACCCCTGAGGAACTCCGCTAAGTAGAGGCCTCCAACTCTGTCCCATTGACCACAACTCTGACTGCTTTCCTTCAACCAGTTCCCATCCACCTTACTACATGATCATCCAGACCACACTTTCTCAGTCTAGCTGCAAGGATGCTGGGGGAGACAGTGTCAAGTGCTTTACTGAAATCACTGCATCCACTGCTCTACCATCATCTATCCACCTGGTTATGTCCACATAAAAGGCTATCAGGTTGGTCAAACATGACTTCCCCTTGGTAAAACCATGCTGACTGCTCCTAATGACCCTCTTGTCCTTGATATGCCTAAGGACAGCCCCAAGGATAAGTTGTTCTATTACCTTTCTGGGGATGGAAGTGAGGCTGACTAGTCTGTAGCTACCTGGGTCCTCCTTCTTACCCTTTTTGAAGATTGTAGTGATGTTTTCCTTCCTCCAGTCTCCAGGCACCTCTCCTGTCTACCATGACTGGCCTCTAGTGTTAAGTTTTTCTTGCAGTGTATTTGAAGAAGCCCTTTCTGTGGTCCTTGACCTCCCTTGCAAGGTTGAATTCCAAGGAGGTCTTAGCTTTCCTAGTTGCCTCCATATATCCTCTGACAACAGTCTTATACTCCTCCCAAGTGGCCAGCTGCTCCTTCCATGATCTGTAGACTCTTCTTCCACTTGAGTTTGCTCAGCAGTTCCCTATGTAACTATGCAGGTCCCTGGCTCCCTTTCTCAATTGCCTACTTGTTGGAATGCTCTGATATTGAGCTAGGAAAAAGGGGTCCTTGAATATTAACCAAATGTCTTGGTCCCCTTTGATTCTAGTACCCTGTCCCACGAGATTTCGGCTAGCAATTGCTTGAGAAGGCCAAAGTTGGCCCTCCTGCAGTCCAAGGTTGTGATCCTGCTTGATACTCTGTTTCTACCACACAAGATCCTGAACTCCACCATCTCATAATTGCTGCAGCCAAGGCCTCCCTCAGCCTTCACTGCTTCAACCAGACCCTCCTTGCTAGTATCAGGCCCAGAAGTGCTCCTCTCCTAGATGGCTCATCCACCACTTGCATCAAGAAGTTGTGACCAATGCACTGGAGGAACCTCCTGGACTGTGGATGGCTACCCGAGTAGTCCTTCCAGCCAATATCTGAGTAGTTAAAATTCGCCATGAGAGCCCAGGCCTGTGAGCGTGAGACTGCTGTCAGCTGCCTGTAGAAGGCCTCATCAACTTCCTCATCCTGATCAGGTGGTCTGTAATAAACACCCATAACAGTGTCAGTCATGCTAGCCTGTCCCTTGATTTGCACCCACAAACTCTCAACTTGTGCCTCATCCACCTCAGACAGAACTCAATACATTCTAGTTGCTCCTCCACAATAAAGAGCAACTCCACCACTGTGTGTTGTTGACCTGTCTTTCCTAAAAATGACATCACCAGCCATGACCACATTTCAGTCATGTTTTCTGTCAAAAAGGCAGAACAGGTATCTAAAAATAAAGAGGAGACTCTTAAGTTAGTTTGGTTCTAAAGTATTCTGGTGAATTTTGAGATTTTAAAGTACCAGTGTTCATGAAAAAGCAAACGTGATTTTTGAATGGCTTTTAGAAATAGAGGCAGAGGGGGAAATGACTTTCAGTTTGAGTTGATGTAAATCTTTTATCTGATAATGTGTTTGTATTACATTTTAAAAAGTAGTATTGACAGGTCAGTACAAATGGGAAAGAGAAAAATAAGTTTGTAGTGGCAGGTTTAAGAGCAGGGGATCATGAGATTATGTAACCTGAATTCACAGGATCACAGGATATTAGGGGTTGGAAGGAACCTCCAGAGATCGAGTCCAAATTCCCTGCCAGAGCAGGACCATAGCATCTAGCACAGGTTGCACAGGAATGCATCCAAATGGGTCTTGAAAGTCTCTAGAGAAAGAGACTCCACAACCTCTTTGGGGAGCCTGTTCCAGTGCTCTGTGACCCTCACAGTGAAGAAGTTCCTCCTCATGTTGAGGTGGAACCTCCTGTGCTGTAGTTTATAGGCATTGCCTCTATCTGTTAAGGCCAGTAACATTTATGCTTGCTTTGAAACATGCTTCTCAAAAAGATCACTGCTCTGGTTGGGACAAATGAAAGGATATAAAATCTAGCATGGTCAAAGTGTGCTCCACTGGTCAGTACTCGGAATTGTTTCAGAAGAAATGTAGCAAGTTTGGATTTGTCTTTTTGCAGCTCCTAGCTGTTAGTTCTTGTTGTATCTTCTCAGTCATATTTAAAAATTGTGTAATGTGCTTTATTTTTTCATTCATTGATAGTTCTTTTCTGTTTCAAACAGTCCCTCTCTTGAACTGTTATTAAAACTCAGCAAGACAAAAGTCTTTGTCATCATAAGGCTTGTTACTGATGCTCAATTCATTATGAATTTCTGTATTCAGGCTGGGTTTGGACATTTAAATTCTGACTATCAGAACTGCTCATTGAAGATGTGGAGAGTGAAATCTTGATTTTACTGCAAAGAGCTAGATTTTTGCCATTAGATAGCTCTGGGTATTATGTGTAGGTTTTATTTATAGTGCCAGTGGCTAAATGAAAAATTATATGGGTTTCAGGCTTAATAAATAAAATACTGAGAGACCAAATCTGTCAGTGAGCAGAAGAAAATGAGAGAGCATAGATCACCAAGCCTGCATCAACATTGTCCCAGATGAAGTTACTAAATTTGAATAGAGATGTATTGAAAGTTACAGGAGGGTACATTTCATGGTTTAAGACTTTAGAAGTGCAAATCACACTCTTTTGTTACAGAGTCTGATGGGTAAGGTTATCTGAAGATAAGCAAGAAATGTGAAATCAAAAACAACTGAGAAGAGTTGTGTTTCTGGAAAATGTTCAAGGTCCAGGCAAATAAGTCCAATCCCTTAATGTACAGGAGGTTCCTAGATGCCTGGTAGCCTCATAATTAGTGCTACTGGCAGTATATAGGCAGAAAGCCTCTTTCTGTTTACCTGGACTGATGTGTAAAATCCTTATGCTTCCAGAGAGTAAAGCCACCGTGGGAGCACCTTCTGTCCAAAGCTGTGGAAACAAACCTACTCTATTTATCCTTGGTGTTACTGCATCAAGAGCAATTTACAGATGTTTTGTGCAAAGAAAGAAGAAAGATGTTAAATTCAGCCATAGCTCACTTCTGCAGAAAAGGGGTGGAGGTGGGGGGGTGCAGGGAAGCATGCTTCATATTAGTAATACTAATGGCATCAATAATAATGTCTGGTTAAACAGTATTAAAACAGATTAAGATACTAAGATCAACTGAGGTGATTCTGCCACTTTGCTCTGGTGAGACCTCACCTGAAGTACTGTGTCCAGATCTGGAGCTCTCAATACAGGAAGGATATGGACCTGATGGAGTGGGTCCAGAGGAGGGTCCTGAAAATGATCAGGGGGCTGGAGCACCTCTGCTATGAGGACAGGCTGAGGAAGCTGGGGGTGTTCAGCCTGCAGAAAAAGAAGGCTCTGGAGAGACCTAATAGCAGTCTTCCAGTACCTGAAAGGGGCCTACAAGAAAGATGGAGAGAGACTGTTTCCAAAGGCCTGCAGTGATGGGACGAGGGGCAAGAAGTGTGGATTTAGATTGGATGTTAGGAGCAAGTTCTGCACCATGAGGGTTGGGCAACACAGGAATAGATTACCCAAGAAGGTGGTTGTGTCCCCATCCCTGGAGATACTCAAAGTGAGGCTCAACAGGGCTCTGGGCAACCTGATCTAGTTAAGGATGCCCCTGCTTATTGCAGAGGGGTTTGGTCTAGATGACCTTTGGAGGCCCCTTCCAACGCAGACGTTCTGTGATTTACAATATAGGTAAAAGAATTGCAGGCTGTTCAGTATTTTTATATGGTGCTATTTTTATCTCTATGATTTTAGTGCTCTTTTCCTGTACAGAAGTAGACTCCTTTTGTTTCTCTCTGTCTAGGCATTGCTGTATATTATTAAGTAACAAGACCTTATTTTATTTTGTGGGATGCTTGCCTCATTCAATGCACAGAGCAGTTTGTGTGCAGTGCATGAGCAGCTACTAAGTTTCCAGCTTTTTTTCGAATGTTGTGTGTGACAGATGTATTAATTTCCTCATGGCTTTCCTCATTCCAGCGTTTGAGTGTTTAGGAAGTAAGCTTTTATGCCGAGACTGTGAGAGGAGGAGGTGATACTTCTCAGGTTTTGTAGAACTAGGACACATTGAAGTGAAAATCAGAAAGGCTCACTAGTTTTTAGCTCAGGTTGATCTCCTATGGATGCTTTTTTGATAATACTTACTGGAAGTTAAACACCTTTTGATCTCACTTTCAGTTCTGGACGAGCCATTTCTCAAATTAAGAATCCAAGGTCTCCAAGGTTCCACCAGAGCATAAACTTATATCAGTTACTGAGAAAACCACAGAATTTCAGGCGCTTGCCTGTTACCTTGTCAGGTCCCTCTGTTAGTAGAAGGTTGAAGAAAACTCTTTTTGGGTTTCATATTAAGTTGTCTTACTGATGAGGTGTTTTCTTCTCCGTTTATTCCACTTTGTTTACTGCCATCCTTCACCTTCAGGACACGTGGGAAGACTTTCTCTTGCACTCTTTTTTCTAAATTCTACTTTATTTTTTTAATTATTTTGTCAGGGCTGCTGAGCTGTAAAAGGTCTTGCTGCTCTTGAAAAATACATGTGATTTTGTGTTAAATAAATTAGACTGTACTGCACAGCAAGCTCGCAAGGGAAGACTTCAATATTAAACTTTCTAGTTGCTGTCTCTTAAGCGTTGGATTTCAACCTTATTCTCTCTGGATTTTACTTTTGTGCTTTATGTGTGTGGGTTTTTAAACGTTTGAGTCCTCTTGCCCTTTGGACAGATGTTTAAAAAAGGGGGAAAAAAACCCAGAAATACTTTATTTACTTTAGTCAGGAATGGAAGTGCAGAATTTATTTTCTCAACTAAACTGTCCCAAGAATATATCTTTCATGTGGAGCTCTTGGAGTTGAGTTTCAACATTTTCTGAGTCTGATTTTGAAAACACATGTGCTACTTTTTCTTAGGAGCTTTTCTGGCTATTCTAATAACAGTCATTTGGCAGTTTAAGAACACACAAAAATTACACTTGCATTACACTTGAAATGTGTAAGGGTATTGAGAAACTCCTGACATTCAGCAAATGTTTTTTGATGCCTTCAGTGTATCAAAAAACTGGATAAAGGCAAAAGTGCTTAGAAATCATGAAGAGTGTGCTCAGAATACTAACTGGTCTGCGTTTTGCTTGTGTTAGCAAAGACTCGTGCTGCTGACCTACTGGTGAATCCCCTGGACCCAAGAAATGCAGATAAAATTAGAGTTAAAATTGCTGACCTGGGGAATGCTTGCTGGGTGGTAAGTGTAACATCATTTCAGCTATTTAGCCTTCGCTATTGAGAATTAATCTTTGTATTGTTATTTTTTTTGCCCATTAATGTGGTTCTTTCTATTGTAGCATAAACACTTCACAGAAGACATCCAGACAAGACAATATAGATCCATAGAGGTTTTAATAGGAGCAGGTTACAGTACACCTGCTGATATCTGGAGTACAGCATGTATGGTAAGAGCAATACCATGTGTATTTTACAAGAATAAACCTCCTAAAACCAGTTGCCTTTTCTGATAAGGAAACCTGATGGGGATGGTTCTGACATTTTGACATGCAGACGTCATCATAGATTACGTCATAGCTACTGATCACTTCCCCCCTTTATTTCAGTTTCTTAAGAATTCTGATCAAAAGGAAGTATTTTTGAGAACATTTCTAATTTTCATTTGATGCATTTTAAAATTGCAGTCAAAACCATGCAAGTTTGGAGGGGAATATTTATTTATATATCTAGATATATAGAGATACATATTTTAAATGTCACAGTGTAGAAACAGTAATGTGTTTTCTTCCCATCTTCAAAATCTGTGCAGCTCTTTGCTGTGTTTTCCATTCCTTTTTCCTGAGTAAACCAGAAAAATGGTCAAATATTTCAAATGCTTGTCAAGTGCAGTGAAAACATTCATTAGATTCTATTTACAAATAACAGCTTTAGGTTCTAAAGTTTGAAGAGAAGGAATTGGTTAGTAAATTACGTGGTAATATTCTGTGGAATTAGTTTCAACATATAGTAAACCCAAAATTACAGATGTTAAAATAAGTTCAAAGAATACAAAAAGTAAAAAATTTAAATTACTCAGTTTCCTGTAGCACTTACTTTTTTTGTAATATCTCCTTGAGGACAAATATGCTACATCTCCACCACCTCCCCAGGCAGCCCATTCCAATGGCCAATCACTCCTTTTGTGAAGAACTTCTTCCTAACATCCAGCCTAAACCTCTCCTGGTGCAGCTTGAGACTGTGTCCTCTTGTACTGTTGGTGGTTGCTTGGGAGAAGAGACCAACCTCCCTTTAGATAGTTGTAGAGAGCAATAAGGTCTCCTCTGAGCCTCTTCTTGTCCAGGCTAAGCAACCCCAGCTCCCTCAGCCTCTCCTCACAGGGCTGTGCTCAAGGCCTCTCCCCAGCCTTGTTGCCCTTCTCTGGACACCTTCAAGTGTCTCGATGTCCTTCTTAAACTGAGGGGCCCAGAACTGGACACAGGACTCAAGGTGTGGCCTAACCAATGCAGAGTCCAGGGGCACAATGACCTCCCTGCTCCTGCTGGCCACACTATTCCTAATACAGGCCAGGATGCCATTGGCCCTCTTGGTCACCTGGGCACACTGCTGGCTCATGTTTAGGCAGCTGTCAATCAGCACCCCCAGGTCCCTCTCTGTTTGGCAGCTCTCAGCCACTCTGACCCCAGCCTGTAGCTCTGCATGGGGTTGCCGTGGCCAAAGTGCAGCACCTGGCACTGGGACTTGTTAAATGCCATGCCATTGGACTCTGCCCATCTGTCCAATTGGTCGAGGTCCCTCTGCACAGACTTTTTGTTCCTTTTACCTCATACTTTTTAAATCTCTGTTGAACTTAGTATCTTTTTATGTTGCTGAATACCCTGTATTTGTCTTCCTTTAACATTTTACCTATCCCCTGCTGATTTTATATACAATGTTGAAGCTTATAAACCCACATGTAAAGGGCTTGTTTTTAAAGAAAGGGGGATACTTAATAGCAATATCACACTTAGGAAATAGAGTACTTTTACAATATTTGGGGTTGTCCAGCATCTTGTATTTTAATTATTTTCTGTTATATAAAGATTAGTGCTTTCTTCATGTGAGTTCTTGCTCAAAGTCCGGGGAAAAAAAACCAAACCAACAACCCCAACCAAACAACCTCCCTCCCCCCCCTCCCCCCCTCCCCAGCAAACCCTCCCCCCCCCCAAATAAACCCACCAAAACCAAAGCAAACACAAAACCTTAAAAATTAAAAGCATGTGTGCCACTAGGGATATCTTAGTTCAGATTCACAGTTATTTATAAAATGTCTGTATTTGACTGAGAAAATTATATTTCTGCTTTTTATTATATAAGATGCAAAGATGGTTAAATGTTTGAGGCAAAACCACTGGGATTCAGGCTTCTGCCACAAGTTTGGTTTTCCCCCCTTTAAAAAATGCTGTAGAAGTTTTATAACCTCACAGTACTGACGAATGATTGTTGAGCTCAGCTGTCATCGTTGTACAGTCCTGTAAAAAACAGGCATCAGTCTCTCAAGATCACCCCAAAAATTCAGTGTTTCTAAACGCCTGCAGATCTGCTTTCCTATGTGGTTGAGAAAATGGGTCAGAGATCTTCATCCTGTATTACATGGAAAAAACAGCTCTGAGGTAGGGCTTGCCTTGAAGACCTTAGCAGCTCTTTCTGCACAGGACTTGTAACAGATTAACAGCCAGGGAAAAAATTCCTGATGTCAGAAATACAGACTCCCAATTGATTTATTTAGGCTATCTTTGGAAATGATGATCTGATTCTCTGCAATCCCTGAAGTAGCCAATTGTGAAGTACTGAAGTGTTTTAATGCCGTTGTAGGTCCCATTTGGTTCCTCAAGTTTGTACTCCTTGTACCAAGATTTGGGTCTAGTTGTTTCTTTCGATGTTATGTCAGTGAATAAGTAGCATAGCAAGCCAGCTGCCTGTGAACTGAAACTTCTCATCTTAAATTATTTGGCATGGTCTGGTTCTTATACCTCAAACCTCCTCAGATCAGATTTAAAGGGTGAGAGCAAGTGGCTTTAATACCAGTCCTCTGCTCAGGTCATCTGAATCTCAGAGTCTTTAAGGAGAAGGAGTGGGGGGGGAAATCCCCAACAGAACATCAACAATGAAAAAACAGGGCTGAAAAGAGGAGGATGAGTATCTTTGGAGGCTGGTCATCAGTGCATGCATGATGTGCTCTGAAGCTAATGAAAGAACTTAGATGCCACTGGGCTTTTCTGGACTACCGCAGAATTGTTGGCTTGTTCTGGGCTTAGCAAAGAATGCACCAAAGTGTAAGGTTTATATTTTTTCCCCTCCAGACTGGCTGTTGCTGTCATTTGCCAGTCATTTATGGGTTTGTCTAAGGAAATTGCACAGGGCCCTTTCTTTTAACAGTGTGGCTGTTTAAGTGGGATACTCAGCTGTGCTCATGGAATGCTAGACACTGGAAATCTCTCTCCACATTTATTAAATTCTAGAAAGCTCTGTTCCCTATTTTAATTCTGCCAGCAGGGAGGTACATCTCATTTTCATACACACAGACACACACACACAAAAAGGACTAATTCAGAGCCAGCAGTGCCTTTGACAGAACCAAAACCACCCTTAATCATTTCATTTTATCAAGCTGAATGTCTGTATTTGCAGTACTGAGAGGGTTGTTTTCTGTGGAGCAGAAACTGGTCAGGCACTGCATGATTTAGCACTTCCTTAATCTCAAAACCCATGGAACACAGTCCTCCACTGCTGCTGCCAAGAAGTCCTGGCAAGATAACGAGTGAGTACTGGCAGAGGGCATCCCTGGGTATTGCTCCTGGAAATGACTGGAAGCACCATGATTCCACTGCTTTTCCTTGTTCATGCTCTTTGTATTGGAGACAAAAAAGGCACCTGGAATGATGAGTCTTATCAGCTGACTTCTGTTGTTCATTATGTACAGTCTTGTTTGCTCTGCAGGGAGGAGATGACTATATCAAAAGAGTAGGACAGTAACAAGGCTGTTTCTAACCCTTACCTGAGGTGGCTTTGGTGCTGAGCTGTGATTCCTGAAATATTTCTGCATATTATAAGAAATAGCAAATAGCTCATAGCTGCAGATTGGCAGACATAGAATCATACTTGGTGGTTGTCTACCCAAAGAGAATCCAAAAGATGGGGGTGAGAGGGAGAAGGCAAACAGCTTTCAAAATGAAGGAGATGCTACTACAATACCAGTAAGCTTAGAGGGGTGGGTTTTATTAGGAGTATGTCTGTTTGTGTGAGAGAACTCAGGGGAACAGAATGAAGAATGAGCAGATTATAGTAACTTACAATGCTCATTCTGCACCTCCCTCTTGGCAGAATTAACACTTACCTATACCTAAGTGTTTGTAGTTCCATCCCTGATTTACTACTTTGCATGGTGTCCTCTAGCGTGGGCTGGAGAACTATCTGCCCTTACCTACTCTTCCTGTGTTGTAAGTGAGGGGAAATGATAATATCTCCATGGGATCATGAGTATCCATGTGTTAGTATGCATGGGTGGCACATACCCAAGGTGTGATGACAAGCCTCAGTCTGCACAAAAGCAGCATTTTGAGAAAAAAAAGAAAAATAAAAGATCTGCTTAAGAGAAGAACTTCAAGTCACTGTGCACATATTTTACAGTAGGCTGATACAGTACAGCATGCTGTTACTAATCACTTTACACCCTTTTTGAAGGTGGTGGGTGGACAATCTGAAATACTTTAAATTATTTTCCAAAGAAAATGACTTTCCAAAGCAACCACTCAGTAGGTACATGAATCCAAGATCAGGACACAGCAAATTATAGAAACCTGTTTCCTCTTCAAGCATCCTGTGCATGTCTGTGTTCTGTAGATGTGGCCTTTCTCACCACACGCTAACCATGCAAAATGCTTTTTATAATCCACACATTGCTTGGCTCTTCAGAAGGAAATGTCCATGGGAGAACAAACTGTCTGCTGGCAAGTATAGCTCAAAATGACTTTTGTTCTTCTTCCCATGCTCCCAGTTACCTGTGGAACAATATTCTTAAAATTAAGCCCATTTTTAAAGCAGTTACAATCTTCTCATTCACCGCTCTTCATTTCATCTGATGCAGAGAAACTCAGGCGAAGTGCTGGATCTCATCTGTCAGAATAATAATTTTGGCCTATAGCTCATTGTCCTTTTTCAGCTGGGGCTTTGTAACAGAAATTTAGAGAGGCTAATGCAGTCCAAGTGAATTGTTCTTCCAGTCATCTCCCAGACAGCTTTCCCTAGGCATGCATCCATTTTCAGTCACCAGATTGAGTACACAGCTGTCACACAATGAAAATGTAGCTATTTCCAACTGTGTGATTAGGCATGGATCCATAATACATGGTCGTGGTGCCAACAGCTTTGTGGTAGGTTCCTATAGAATCACACGACAGGAAAGGAATCATAGCCTCTGCAGAGCCTACAAAAGCAGCTGTGTGACCATTTATATGAAAAGTTCTCCATCTGCAGATGGAGAAAAGCAGTCTAGACTGTTTTTCTGCAGTAACCTTCAGAAAGTGGGAAGTAGCAGTTGCCAATGCAGTCAGTACGGATGGATGATTGCCTTCGGCTTTCGTGCCATATGTTGAGCGTGCTGTAACACATTTGTTACCTCCATAGAATCATTAAAACACTGATTTATGGTGAGGTAAATGTCAACATTAAGTGAGAGAGATTATGGTATTTCAAAGTCAGAGCTTATGTCAAGCTGGTTTTTACAAATGATTGCATTCAAAGTAAGTAAATACGGTTCATCTGTATTTGTGGCAGCATAGGAGTCATAGGCACTTTTAGGTTGAAAGACATCTCTGGTGGCCTGCCTCCTGCTTGAACCAGGGTTAATGTCAAGATGAAGTTACTCAGAGCCTTGTGCAGCTGAGGGATACATTTCTGTCAGATTGGCATTGCCACTGGGCAGCCTGTCTCAGTGTTCAGCCAGTCTCAGTGAAGAACTTTTTTCCTCAAGTGTGGTTAGAATGTCTGGTCTTGCTGCTTATGTCTGTTCTCTGTCCTTTCCTTGGGAAGTCTCTATCCTGCTTTATTGCTGCCTTTCAGGTAGTGGAGTGCTGCAGTTAAATCCCCTCTTCTGCCTTGCTTCAGCCTGAACAAACACAACCCCCTTAGCCTCTCCTGCACCCTCTGCTTAGTCCACTAACATCTTGGAGGTACTCCCTGATCATTCTTCAGTTTAAATACCTGCTTATATATGAAGTCCTTCAGCTATATATTTGTTTTTTTTTGGTAAGCTGTAAAATGAAAATTGTCAAAGCTTAGGGTAGAACAAGAAAAAGGTGAGTGACTGTTCATTAGTGACTTCATAGGATCTACAGAAATACCAGCAAGGGTCATTATTGCTTTCTTGGCTCCTCTGTGCGATGGCAATGAACTATTCTGGCTGTAACCCACTTGGATAGCTCTGCAGTTCAAAGCTTGCAAATGCCAAGTTCCCATAAACAGGTGATTTAACAAGTCCAGGGTATGAATTGGAACAGAAAAGTGTGTTTTCAGGAGACAAATGCTTTGTAGTAAACACTAATGGAGTGAAATCCCTTCCTAGAACTGTGCCATGGAGTTCCAGCTGGTCTTTGGAATTCTTCTGTGGATTGGATGTTTTCCCTGGTCTTGGAGGTGGAGAATAGTTTGAGGTTTCAGCCACCTGGAAAAGAATTAAAATCCTGTGGCTGCTTGGGCGTTTGGCGATCCAGAGCAGAAAGAGAATAGTTTAGCCAATGAAGGCAGCTGAACCCATGTTTGCACACAAGTATGGGCTTTCATGGTTATCTCAGCCTTTTGCAGCTTTTAATAGGCATTACACCCCCGTGAGAAACTCAGTTTTGTCCTGCCCTAACACAGGGTTAGCATCCCATGGAAGCTTAAGAGGCATCCGGTAAGCTCACCCTGCTTACTAATTTCAAGTAATTAATTACAGTTTAAAATAGATACTTTTTTTAAAATTCTGACTTTTTCTCAGTCCCAGACATGCTGCCTGACAGGTAATTAGCCTTCAGACACAGGTGTAGTTTTGTTAAAAATAGAGAAGTGCCCCTTTCTCAGCTTCCTTGGCTTACACGTATTCAACATGATCAGCAGACAGCACCCAAGTATGTAAAACCGTGTTTAACATCACCTCACACCGACGCCCTCCTCGCACACCCTGTGCCCATCTGTTCAGATGGAGGCCATTTGCTGCCTCCCACCACCGAGGACTGGTGCTGGGTATTACACCACCACCAAAATACTCCCTGGTCAGCCAGTGGAGCCCCAGGGATTGCTGGGGGGGTGCTGCAGTCACACGACCCTCATCCATCTCCTCCGTTCATCCTGGCTGAGTGGGCAGAAGTGCCTGGGGTCTGGAACTGACAGGGTGTGCTTGGGCATGGGCGTGAAGCTCTCTTACCAGCCCCCAGGTAAGTTGCCTCTTGCCAGTCTCAGATCAAGTTGTAGGCATTGAGCTTTGACTGTTAATTCCCTCTAGGCTGTGAGGTAGTTGTGATGTTTTGCTGGCATCTTGATATGAAGAACATAGTTTCTGAAATGCCCATAAGTGTGTCTGTTGTGTTGTAGGCTTTTGAGCTAGCAACTGGAGATTATTTGTTTGAACCACACTCCGGTGAAGACTATTCCAGAGATGAAGGTATGAATCTTTTAGGATGCTAGCTTCTAGGTATTTTCACACTCCTTTAATTTTCAGTGAGGTTGTGTATTTGAACTGTTCATACATGGTTGTTTTCAGAATATAAATACAATTTTTTTCTTTTTAGTTTTAAGTTCCATCACTAGCAGTGGGTGGGCAAAAACTCCCTTCTGCAGATATTCACCTACCTAACAACTGCCTGAAGGAATTAAACTGCCCTTCCTGTAAGATTGCATATGTGTGGAAACCTGACTGAGAATAACAACTTTTTAGTTTAGAAAAGAAACTTTATGAATTGGAACTGTATCGTATTTTTCTCTTGCTAAGAGTGACACTGGAATAGTGTGTACATTGTGGATTTTATTTCAATGAGGCAATTACTAATTTTATTTATGTTTTATTTTTAAATCAGAATTAACTCCTGCTTCCATCTGTATATCTGTCCATTTTCATGCTTGTTTGCTTGTAAATACACTTTGCAGTGGTAATGTGGGCATCATTCCTTGTTCTAAATGCTGCTAATGATGCCAGAGCTCTGCTGACCCCGGAAACCTCTGCATGGATTTGCTGCAAACGTTGATTTAAAAACTATTTCTGATTTTTTACTAATTCCAGTTTCTTTCCTCTTCTTTTTTATCCCGTCCTTTCCCTGACCCTTCCACTCCCGTATCCTTTTTTTCTCTCCCTCATAGACCATATAGCACACATCATAGAGCTGCTAGGCAATATCCCAAGGCACTTTGCTCTATCTGGAAAATATTCTCGGGAATTCTTCAATCGCAGAGGTAGTACCTCTTCTTTTTGAAAGGTGCCGTGATGCAGACAGAAGTGGAATTGCTGTTACTGGTTGTAGCATGTCCCACTGAGGAGCATTTCCTGAAATCACACAGCAAAATCTATTTTTGAGAAACAAAATACACAGGAATTACCTGACAATTTGTTTCCTCAGCTAAATGTTCTGGAAAACAACTATTGGTACCTTTCCAATAACACAGCAAAACTTGTTTGTGGCAGCTGATACTCAGATGTTGCTTTGAGAAGAGAGTTTTGCTGAAAGCATCTTTCCAAACCAGCCAATGTGCAGTGTGCACCTGCCCTTTCCCCCCGCCCCCCACCAGGATCAATCTATTTCTGTCTGTACCAGGCCGGTGTTAGTGTGTGCATGCAATGTACTGATTAAACTGTTGTATGTTTCTGTTTTGCTGGCAATGTTCTCCAATGCAGACCACATAGCATTGATCATTGAACTGCTGGGAAAAATCCCTCGAAAATACGCTATGTTGGGGAAATATTCCAAGGAGTTTTTCACCAAAAAAGGTAACGGTATTTCTGCAACACTAATTTAAAAGCCTAATGCTATCCCAAAGGAGAGTCTGTTCATTTATGGGTACTGAAGAAATAGAGCCATTTAAATGGAACCCTGTTACACAAGAAGAACTTGGGTGTAAACTTGGCTTGCTGAGATAAGCCACGATTTTCAGTATTCAGTACTTCGTTTAAAATTCATTTTGGCATGGACTTAACGGAGTGTGGATATTCAGAAGTGTCTGTGTGAACCTGTTGTCCAGTGTCTGTGTAAGTGTAAGGAATCCAGTGATGCAGTTTGTAACGTGATGGAAAATCATCTCTCGGCTACTCTGGATCGCATATAGTGTCCAGCATATGCTACTGATAGGGAATAATGCAGATGGGAAGGGAATAGCTGGGCAATGGGCACACAACTGCATGCAGTCAGTCCTCACACTGATAAGCTCCCTAAAGAAAGAATGCCGGAAAGGTGGCTCAGTGACACAGTGATGAAAGCTGCTTTGTGACACGCCCAGCTACTGAAATGGCCAAGTACCACAGCCATAGGCAATGACTTGGTTGTGTTTGGTGCTGTACCAATGTGCAGCTCCACCCCCTAAGATGAAAGCCCTTGTCCATTGCCACAAGAAAGTAACCAACCTGAGCAAATGCACTGGGCCTTACAGTTCTTGTAGGTTGCCTTGGCTCAGGCTGCTCCTTAAGACATGTGAGGGAAGTGATGGTGCTTCAAAGTGGGGTTTTCTTGACCCCTCCATGTACAAGACAGTACTGTGTTGTATCAAGGGACAGGGTGTATCAGGAGCATCCTGTTATGCAGTGGGGCAACATGGGGATGTTGACTGCAGCTGGCAAGAGTGGCTTCCTGCTGAGGAGCACTGTGGCTTCTCTCTTGAAAGTGGCCCCACATGCTCATCAGCAGGACCAGTGCTGGCCAGCGACCAGCTGCAGTGGGCACCTGGAGTGCTAGGGAGGCTGCGGTGGCAGCACTGTGCTGTAAGAGGTTGGGGTCACAATGCAGGAGATGATCCAGGGATTCATCTCCCCTGTTCTGTGTGGATGTCTGTGGTGCAGCAGGGACCTTGGTGTGCTGTTGTGGGAAGAATCAGAGCCTTATGTCTACCTGTCTCAGATGCAGTGGATTGAACATGGTGCACACAGGGGCAAGAGTGGTTGGTGGTGAAGGACATACAGTGACTGCCATTTGGGGCAGTCTAAAGTGTCTGGGGCTCTTTAGTGTAGGAGTTTACAAAACTGTCAGTGGGTAAGCTGAAAACAGCTGCTGTTCTCCAGCACATGCTGTGAGAGCTGGGGGACACCCGAAGTGGAACTCAAAGGTGGCTTTAAAACAAGCACTTTCCTCTTCAGCAGGCACTGAGCCGCAGGAGCCAGAGAGGCTCAAAACCAGTCTCTTGTTGACTGTGATGAATGAACTCAGGGTTGACAGGTCTGTAAATGTATAAAGCAGTGAAAGAGCTGGGCAGGAGGCACCTCCTGATGGGGACTGCAGCTGCTACACTTAGGGCAGGGCCTGTACAAGGTCCCTCTGCCTGCCCTCCCTGCCCCTTCCTTTGCCACTGTCAGAGGCAGGTAGACCCCCTTCAGCTTGATTCCCCTTAAAGCATTTCTCATGTTTCTAGTTTTCCCTTTACACCACGCATGTTGGCATTTTCTAATGGTGTCCGACACCCTGAAATGCTCCAAGAGTTACCCAATAACCAGTGTGGCACATGGGAGGGGGCAGTTCATGGAATTCCCATGAGGAGTAGAGCTTCATGTGATTCCATGAGCATCTTGCACTGAAAAGTGTTGCTGTTGTCCTCCAGGACCTGAAACTTCAGTGACATTCCTCAGAGGCACAGCATCTGCTGCGGCTCATGGCTCTGGGTGGGATTTAAGCACTTAAAAACCCTTGGTTTACCCACCACACATAGTGTCAGTGGTGCAGGTGTGCTGTGGAGGCTTAAGGAGACTAAATCCCACCCATTTTACTGAAAACAGTCTCAAATGCAGGTTCAGGCTGCATTTTCAGATCACACCAGTCTCAGGAAAACAGAAATGCTTTGTGGAAGAAAAAGAGGTGGTGGTTTTCCTGCTCGCTTATTTGAGATATTTTTTTCCATTAGATTGGGCAGCAGATCCCCTTTGCCTTTGGCCTGGCCACCTCTGCTGTGCCCCCATGAGGCACTTGGTGTGATGGGCTGGCAGGGAACGAGAGGCTTCAGAGTTGGCCAGGAAACCACTGCACTTCGTACTACCTACCTGCTTGTGGCCTGAGCACTTGAGATGAAAGGACATGCAGCGTACAGACCTGAG
This sequence comes from Dryobates pubescens, assembly GCF_014839835.1. Classification (NCBI taxonomy): domain Eukaryota; kingdom Metazoa; phylum Chordata; class Aves; order Piciformes; family Picidae; genus Dryobates; species Dryobates pubescens. The sequence continues at coordinate 15,352,994 of NC_071638.1, forward strand.
GCTCTTCCAGAAATCACACACTGCAGTGTAAAGCTGCACCTAGAAATCTCATTGCAGGCTCCTGTTTTGTAACATCAGCCTTGGGCGAAAATCAAGAGATCACGATCTGGGTGTTGTTCCTGTCTATAAACGAGTTCAGTCTCTGTGTGGAGCTTTAAACATTTGAGTTGTTCTGCTGAATTCACAGGCACAAAAGGAAAGGTGTCACTGAGTTTACAGGATTGAGTTCCCTCTTCCCAGGAACTGCCTGAAGTTGGTGATACTCAAATAAGAGGGTGCATTGAAAAAAGGAAAAGCATTTTCAAGTTGTTTCTTAGGCACAGTAACAAAAATGGTCACAGTTTTAATGGGGTCCCATCTTGGTTGAGCCCAGTAACAACTCCAGAGTCCTCTTCTCCGTTACCTTCACGCTGTTTGTAAAAATGATTAATAGGTTTTGGAACTAAAACCCTTTTGTTTTTCTTCCCTAGAGCATAGTTCCTTTTTTTCTTCTGGTATTTGATAGCCCCATCTCCTTTTAAGTTAAGGCTATGCAAGATGTGGGCTGGGTACTGGCTTTGCTCACTGAAGTTGTGTCAAGGAATCATAGAGTGTTTTAAGTTGGAAAGTACCTTTAAAGGTCATGTAGTCCACCCCCCTGCAGTTAATAGGGACACAGAATCATAGGCTGGATGTTAGAAAAAAGTTCTATACAGAAAGAGTGATTGCCCATTGGAACGGGCTGCCTGGGGAGGTGGTGGAGTCACCATCACTGGAGGTGTTCAGGAGAAGACTTGACGGGGTGCTTGGTGCCATGGGTTAGTTGTTTGGGCGGTGTTGGATTGGTTGATGGGTTGGACGCGATGATCTTGAAGGTCTCTTCCAACCTGGTTTATTCTATGTATTCTATGTATTCTATAGAATACACTGGGTTGGAAGGGTCCTCAAGAGGTCACCTAGTCCCCAAACCCCTTAATAAACAGGGACGTGCCCCCCTAGATCAGGTCACTCAGCTCTGACCTTAAATATTTCCAGAGATGGGGCATCTACCACCTCTCTGGGCAACCTGTTCATGTTCCATCACCCTCATTGTAAAAAAAAAGGTCATCCTTAATACCTAGTCTAAATCTCCCCTCTTTAGGTTTAAAACCATCACTCCTTGTCCTGTCACATTAGGCCCTGCAAAAATAGACTGTTCCCATCTTTCTTCTAGGCCCCCTTTAAGTACTGAAAGACTTCATTGTAATAAAGTCTCCCTGGAGCCTTCTCCAGGCACTGCTGCTTGTTTAGCATTGTGGAAGGGGAGGACAGAGCCCTCTTCCACATCCCTCACTTCCATCTACTGTACCATGGGGCCTCACCAGCAGTTCTTGCATGAGTTCTGACAAGCATGCCCTCAACGTAGAATCATAGAGTCGCAGAATTGTCAGGGTTGGAAGGGACCTCAAGGATCATCCAGTTCCAACCCCCCTGCCATGGACAGGGACACCTCACATTAGATCAGGTTGCTCAGAGCCACATCCAGTCTGGCCTTAAAAACCTCCAGGCATGGGGCTTTTACCACCTCCTTGGGCAAGCTGTTCTGGTGTCTCACCACCCTCACGGTGAAGAATTTCTTCCTAACATCCAATCTGAATCTTCCTGTTCTAGCTTTGTTCCATTTCCCCTAGTTCTATCATTACCGGACACCTTAAAAAGTCCCTCACCAGCTTTATTGTAGCTCCCTTCAGATACTGGAAGGCCACAATAAGCTGTCCTCAGAGCCTTCTCTTCTCCAAACTGAACAGCTCCAACTCCTTCTGTCTTCATAGGAGAGGCGCTCCAGCCCTCTGATCATCCCCATGGCATAGTAGCAGATTGTACCCCGCTGCTGCTTCCTCAGTCCTTCGTATCCTCTCATTTCTGCTGTTTGATAACCGACCCTCTCTTGCCTGGTGACACATCTTAAATTTGTCTTTGACAGATTTCATAGACTGGCTCTGTGTTTCCTTATTGCAGTCAGCAGAGAATGCTTTAAATAGCATCTCCCACCCCACAGGTCCTTCAGAAATTTCATTAGCAATTTCCACCTGACTTTAACATTCCTTTGTTCAGAAGATCTCTCTCACTAGATAGTTTGCCACCTGTTCTTAGTCATCACCGATAAACACTTTGGAAACCTATGTGAGTTTTCAGCAGTTAAACTTCAGAGTTACACAATGGTTTTAAAAGGCTGAGAATGAGCCTGGAATGAAGGCACTGCTCTGAGGTGTGCTGTCCGTTCTGTACCTGCAGACCTGGGACAGTGTGGGCCTAAAGCAGAGCCTCTGCTGGTTTGACTTGCGGGTACTGGTGCGGCAAGCCTGTGCTGTAAATGTACAAAGTTCTGCTCTCATTGTGCTCTATCTCAGCACCCCTCCTACCCTGTGAGCTGGGAAAGGGACAGCTGTGGGCAGTACATCTTACTCTGCATTACCAGCTGGAGTCTTCTCTTTCTCTTGCAACTGATCAACAATTCACACAGCCTCTCTTCTGGGGTCTCTGTGATAGCACCTGGAAAGCTGCTTTTTTCAAGTGTAGCACCCTGCTGAGAAGGTCCTGCTGTGGCCTGAGGTAGCAGGAGCCTGTTCTGCTGGGCATGGGACGCTTAATCCATTAATATCATTCAGATGCTCATGAAGAGATTAGTCATCTTCTGCCCTGGAAGTTCTGGATCCACAGAGAAGTGCAGAAACTCAGACCTGTGAGCTGACATCTGATGGCAATTTATGGGCAACAAATATGAACAGAGACAACAAATCAGGTTGCCAAACCAGTTCACCCTGTGTGCCCCCCATATCAGATGGCATAGTGTGCTCATGAAGCTATGGGCGAGTCATGTTTACCTTCCAGAACTGGCTGAGAAATTACCATCTTCATCAGCAGTGCAGAGGACATTGCAGTCTCTGCAGGGGTCTCTGAGGTGTGGAAACTGTCTGGCTCAGATGTATGCCTGGAAAGTGGGGAGATGGCAGCCAGAAGAGTCAGTCTCTGCCATCATGTGAGATACCCTGTAGGTAGACCTGAATTGCTGGTTTGAGTGGCAGAAGAGTTGTAGTCTCGTTCATTAGTTTTGGTCTGAAACACATTGCCAAGTTGGCCAAATTTTGATGGACGTCAAATCCTGCAGCTGCTGCCACCACTTGTGTTGGTGGTTGATTGAAGGAGATGTTGGCAGCAGCAGGTCCTTCCTTCTCAGGAAGGATTCAAAGTGTGACCTGGGGACATTGGCCTGGGAGATGGTGGTGGTGTGCTTGGTTCAGTATGGGAGGAGTCGCTGCTCCCTGCTGGCAAATGCCACAATTTCCACCTTAGGATTGGAGCAGTTTCTATAAAATTTGGGGGTTTTGGCCCATGGTATCCTTTGTTCACAGCGTGAGCTGGTGCCTGAGCGAGTCAGTCCTTTGTGTGCAGGAAGCAGAATGAAGACAGCAGGAAAAATTAGAACTGGTGCTGGAGTGGAGTCCAGGTGAAACACACAGCTTGCCGTAGGAATGATTTCTTGGGTTTGACATTGGACTTACTTGTAACTCTTTGGTGACCTCAAGCTTGCCATGTGCTGCCCTTCCTAACAGTTCTCAGCCTTGTCAAGGTGCTGTGAATGCAGAGTGGGAGAAAAACCCCAAACGGGTTAGACACCGATGCGGGTAGAGAGGTATTTTCCTAATGCCAGTAATACTTCTGTTTGCAGGAGAGCTCCGACATATTACCAAGCTGAAACCTTGGAGTCTTTTTGATGTGCTTGTGGAGAAGTATGGTTGGCCTCATGAAGATGCTGCACAGTTTACAGATTTCCTGATCCCCATGCTAGAAATGGTCCCAGAGAAACGTGCTTCAGCTGGAGAATGCCTCAGGCATCCATGGCTGAATTCTTAGCAGAATCTCCCAGCCGTACAAAAAAGCCAGCGACTACTTCCCAGTGCATCGGACCTAAACGGTGACTGTCACAAATTCTTTAGCAGGATCACACGTGAGCTGGCTTCAATCCTCTCAGACCTTTGTTTTGCTTGAGGTACTGTTTGACATTTTGCTTTTTGTGCACTGTGTTCTTGGGGAAGGGTAGTCATTCTTTTTGTCTTCAGCAAGTAGTTTACTCACCCACTTTCTTTACTGTGTCTTTTAAGCATTGTTTCTTGTGTTGTGTGGCATTCAGATGTCAGATTTTTGAACAAAGGAAACCTACCCCCCTGTGTTTTGGCAAGTTTTGTAACTATTTATGAGAAGAAAAAAAAAATAAAATATTTTACCTGATGCATATTATATAATTTACAAGTGTAAGAAATTTATGGAGTCAGAACTGAGTTATGGTGAGGAACTGTACCATTTTTCTCTTCTGGCAAAGGGATGTCACTCCTGTACTATAGTGTATGTAAATGCACCTGTAAATGTTTATTGCCATTTCAGTATGGGACTGGGGACTCAATTTCAGAGTAAAAGCGACTTAAGTTTTAGAGAGCTTTATAGCAAATCAATTGCATGTAGTGGACTTAAAACTGCTTTAAGGAATTGTGTAAACTTTCTACTCTGCAGCAGTTCCCGTTCATTGGATTTTAAACACAGTGGCTCTGGTTTACAGGACTTCATTCCCCCAAACGGCACTTTAAAGGAAGGCTAGACTTCTTTCTAATAAAGTATGCATTAACGTTAGCATTCCCTTTCAGAACTTTTGCCTATTTTAAGTGCTTTTAAGAAAAGAAAAAAATAGCAATTTCCCTTACGACGTGATAGTGGAGACATGGTACCATATGGTGTTGCCTTTTTATAAGCACTCTAAGTTGTACTATACAATAAGAGAAAAAAAAAAGTTGAGCATGAGAACCACCCTCTGTAGAATTGCCGATCGCTTACACACGTGTGCTTGGCACCAGTTAAGGAAGGAGAGCGCTGCAAATCTTTCCCGTGCAGTGGGTGCAGTGATGCAAGAAGGATGGATCGTGCTCATTCCATTCATAGCTTTACATGTTTCTAAAACAAATTGCACTAAGCTTTATTCTTTCCCATTACTAGGCAGACGATTACCTGTTGTAAGTTGCACGCAGCAATTAGGTGTTTCCTAGGAAAATAAAAAGCAAGCTGCATAGGACGAAGCTCATAGGCAATACACATTGTAGAATGTACAGTACAGAGGTGTGTTTGGGCCTCTTCTAGAAGTCAGTGGGATGAATGTAAGCTTAACTTCTGATCTTCATGTAACTACGGTGCCACTTTTTTTTTCCTTGACTTTGTCTATATGAAATTTATTCACATGCCTTTGCAATAACTAGATTGTGAGAAGATAGCCCCATGCTGTAACAATAACCAGTTGTTTGAGGTGCTTGCAGTTGTCTAATTAAAGTGTTTTGTTTTTTCAGACAGTGTGCTGGTCATTGGAATCTTTGCTAGCCCTGACTCCTGGTCTGGTGGTGGGGGGTGGGAGCTGGTTTATCCAGGACAAAGTAAAAAGCAGCTTTCCGTAATTGTAAAATACGTCAGCGGGTGTACATCCGAGCATCCTGAAGAGTAACGTGGCACCAGGGGCGCTGTGGCAGTGGTTGCTATGTGAAACACGATAAAACTGAACAAGAATGTTTCCTACCCAGTGTTTAACTACTCTTAAGAAAGCCAATGATGACCCCATCCCCAAGAGGCTGGTGCAGCCACTCCTCCAAAAAGAAGCTGCAAAGCCACCACAGAGTGGGGGACACATGCAGCAGTCAGGAGAAACTTGTGTCCACATGCTGAGGCCCCCGCCAGCAGCTGGGTTTCAGGACTGCACGTCCTCACCCTCCACACCCCGAGTGCTTCACGCTGCAACTGCTACATGGACCACGCTGGTGGAAGAAGACAGTGGCACAGCAGACTCCAGAGCTACAGGTAAAAATTACATTCAGCTTCTCACCTGGCCTAGCCCCTGGTAGGCTGTAGTTGCTGCAACTAATCAGAAGCCTCAATCCATGAATATACTAGCGCTTGAATGCCATGCCAGCTGAAATACACTGTAACCACACACTATCTCTGCCCTCTGCTTGGCCCATGGCAATACTGCAGAACTTAAGGACCATGTGTAGTACTGGTCCGGGTCTGCCATCCAGCGCATCAGCTCCTTGTTCTGTGCCAAGAGCTCACCATGTGCAGCACGTATTTTTTTATCTGAGATGATGTGAGGACCTGCTGCACAGGAGAACGGAAGGGGTCTCAGGATGAGAGCTCAACAGTGGGCTACAGAAGGTGATCCAGGTGTTTCCCAAGATCAGTACCTGAGTAGATCTAAGAGTGGGATGGATTTTTTGCTGCTATTGATGGCCTAATCATACAATTAGTAAGGTGGTAAAAGTCCTCTAAATGCATTAAGTCCATCTTCTCCTACTTCATGCTAGTATGCAATCTCATGTATTCTGTAGACCATGTGCTTTGCACAGGCAGGAGTCGTTCAGAAAGTATTCCTAGTGTGTTATTTTTACTGTAGTTTTAATTTTTTTTTAATAATTAGAGGAAAAAAAAATTTTTAAAAAATCCCAAATTCTTTTCTCCATGTGGCACTGCCTCCTTTTCTCAGTAAGCAGAAACAGCCACGTCACATCACATCCCCTTTCAGGTTTTCTTCTCTGATTCAGGGCTGGAGTCATCAAGCACAGTCCTGTTAGGTGGGCAGAATTCAGAGTAATCACTGCTGAAAAGGTTATGGGATAACTCTGCACCTGCTCACGTGCAAGACCACCACCTGTGCTGCTACTGTTGAGCAGCTCCTTTTAAAAAGAAAGGAATGCCTGCCGTAGAGTGCAGCTGAGTGCCCCTTTGAGCACCGCTCACCCAGCTCTCTTCGGTGAGATTCTCCCTGCAGTGATGACAAAGCTGCATTACAAATAGCAACACTTGTTTTTAAACTTCCTCCTGAGTGGCAGTCTCAGTCCCCACAGTCTGCACCAACAGCAGACCTGCAGGTCCACTGGAAGAGACCAGGAACAATGTCCAGGGTGCAGCCGATTCTGTGAACTGTAACTGAGGTCACATAGCAGCATTAGAGCAGTGGTGCCGGTGTGTACAAGCCTTTGTGCAGCGCACTGCTGCATGCTCCTTCACCAGTCAGTAATTGACACCAGAGCCTGCTCTTCTCAGAACAGTTTTTCCCCTACTTCTAGAATGAGGAGAAGAAATAAGCCTCCCTCCTTCCACACCTGCCTGTGCTACAGTGGTAAACCCACCCCTGGGACCTGTGGAGAAGGGAACAGCCCCTCAGGGCACTGCCCTGAAGACATACCACCCTTTCAGGACAAGTAGTTAAAACTGACATAACTGTGATTTATTAACATGAATTAAAATGCCCAACCAGTGCTGCAATGTGACAGTATATTAAAAAAAATAAAATAAATCATATCCTGTACTACTTTCACAAAGATCACACTTTTTTTTTGTGTTGTGTTTTTTTTGTTTGTTTGTTTTTTGCAAAAGAGACTTATATACAATACTATATCAAATGAAGGGAAGTTAAGCAATTGTACAAGCAAAAGAAATACAGTATTTACAGTACTCCAAACATTAGAAACAGTCTATACATTAAATTACAAGTTCTGCAAATAACTGATGAAACAAAAAGCCATGTCCACACCAAAACTATAAAAATTTGTATTGCATCGTTTTCTATCTCTATGCACACAAAGGATTGCTGACAGAAGAAAATACAGGAGGGGGGGAAAAAAAAGTTAGTGCCATCACATCGCCTGCGTACTTATTTAATTACATATGTATAAAAGTAATATAGAAAACATTCACTAAATGAATTTAACTGCAACGATAAAGTTTTAAAGGTTATGCAGCATCAAACCTACTGCCAGAAAAAAAAACCCTGAAAAACCAAAACCAAAAAAGAGCTGGAATGTTCACTTACAAAGTAAAAGCAAATACCCAATACCGGCTGAACAGCACGTTTTCAGGATTTTTTTTAAATAAAAACGGAAGGAATACGATGAAAGAGCACTGGTGTCTGCTTTTATACAAAGTATCATGTACAAGCTTTAAAAAGTACCTTCAACAGGTACATATGAAATATACAGTTTATATTACACAACATTTTAAAAATGTTTAGGATTAGAGGGGTCTGTTTTAATGCCACCCTGAACCATGGTAGTTGTTCTGAAAACTGGGTGGCACCTGTGCTCTGTGAATCGGGATCTGTCCGGGCACCGGTGAGGCCTGCTGTGGCCCCTGCACTCCGTGGGGCAAGGTGACAGAGCCAGGGTGAGGGCAGAACCCTGAAGCTGTGGGTGTCGTGATACTGTTTGGTCCTTGAGGTTGAATGTGAGGACCCTGACCAGGGAGTGGGCAATGAGGTCCTGTTCCAGCAGGCTGATGTTGAGGTCCAGGTCCTAGCGTTGTGTGATGTGGGGCTTGTGAGGAGTAAGAGGAAACGCTCGTGTGAGCGTTCGAAGGAAAATGGGGGGGCCCTTGGTGAGAGGGGTGATGCAACCCTTGTGCCGATGCAGGGTGATGCCCCGAGCTGATGACATTGGAAGGTGGGGGCGGAGGGGGGGGAGGTGCAGAGTTTACAACATGCTGGTGTTGTGCTTGCAAACCTTGGTGTCCAGCGGAAGGATGGGGCGGTTGGTGGTGGGGGAGAGGACCTGGCGGTGGAGGCGGTGGTGGCAAATGGTGACCAGCAGCTTGAGAATGAATGTGTGATCCAGGAGCTACTGCCACAGCGTGAACTGGACCAACGACGTGTGCTACAGAGTGCTGCTGATGAGTACTTTGCTGCTGTACGAGGTGAGGCCCTGGAGCAGGTGGTGGAGGAGGAGGAGGAGGAGCAGCAGCAGATGCTGATGCTTGGTGATGAATACTAGGGTTCTGAGATGGCAAAAAATGCCCTGCAGTTACGTGGTGCCCCGGCACACTTTGCTGACCCGCAGTGCTAGAAAGCGATTGATTTGGTCCAGATGAAAACACAGTCTGTTGGGGTATGCTGCCCTTCAACTGACTGTAACTCTGAAAGTTTCCAGAGGGTTGCTGGTTTTGATAGTAAGGAGAAGAAGGGGGTGGGGGGGGTGGGGGAGGTGGTGCATTGCTGTTCAAATTTTGTTGGTTAAACTGGCTGTAAGAAGCCGAAGATTGTCCTGAAGCTGGCTGAGTGAACAGGGGTCCGCTAGCCTGCTGCTGATTACTTGGCTGAAGGGTTGGTGCTGCCGGATAAAAGTTCCTATGCGTTTCCCTCTGGGGCGTTCCAACTTGAGGTGACTGTGGGTGATGAGGTCTGTATGGAGATCCCAACTGCTGTGAGTGAGGCTTTGGTGAATGGTATCCATGCTGCACAGGTGCGTGAGGGGTGGAGGACTTGGGAGGATTTTCCACATGAGGTGAAGGGGGGCAATGCAGCTTCAAAGGTGCAGAAGGCAACTTCTGTGAATGTGAAAGTTGCTCAGCAGAACCGCGCAGATGTGGCTGAGACTGATGATTTTTTGAAAGTGCTTGAACATTGTTTGTTGGCTGTTTTTGTTGCAGCTCAGACTTTGGAGGTTTCACACACTCAGCCTCAGGTGCGTTAGCTGCAGCTTCCCAGTGCAAATCTGGTTTTGTGGGTGTTTTCCCAAGGGACTGCGTTGAAACTCCAGGACTCGGTGAAGAGGGCTGGAATGAAAAGAAGTAATTTGGTGCAAAGCAGTCAACTACACATGCATTAGAACAAGAACAATGTCTCGGGGATTTCTCCTGATGGGAAAAAAGAAGTGTTGAGGCACAGGATATGTATTTGGTGTAAGAAAACCAGCAACAATAGAAAGCTTAGCAACTGTCTCAACCATTCTTCAAAACCAGAAAGTGTATTTTGAAGTACTAACAGAAATAGGACCTGTCAGGTCAAAATGAGAGTCTGTTCCTTGTTCATGTTGTAGATTTCTCAGTCTGAAGAAAATCACTGCAGACAAGACCACTTAACAAAATGCCACTTTCAGCGTGATTCAGCATTTTAAAATTGGCATGGTTCAAGCAGGCAGACTGAACAACACAACCTGAATTACTTTCAATTAATACTGCTCAACATCTTTCTCCTCATTGGTGCCAAACCCTGACATGGCAAGAGGAAAGTCCTGCTAAGGTACAAGGTACGTAAATCACGTTTATTACTGTCAGTTCTGACCCCGTGGAACTGCAGTGACACGCAAGTAAAACTTCTGCCATGCCTACAGATGGCAAGAGCATACAAAAACATCTACAGCTACTGAAAGAACAGAAAATAAATTGACTTTTTTCGGTGTGCATGAACCTACACAAATCTCTTTACATGTGTACCTGTGTTAAATTATGGCACAGACAGATGAACATTGCGTAAGGTAAATCAGTGATGTGTGTACATACTCGTATGGATATTCTACACCACACACGTGCCTGCATGTCCTGTCCATTACCTTGCTTGCTTTTGATGGGCTTTTACACGTCCTTTGTGAAACATCTGGGGATGGACATTCAGAAGTAGGCTCTGGATTTTCAGTATCAGGCTCTACAGAAACAAAGCAGAGGTAATGGTAGAAGTGGGAAAAATCTAGTCTTATGCTTAGCAGTCTTTGCAAATGTGACTTTAAAAGAGCTATCAAAATTGTTTTAAGAGACTATTCATTATGTCAACTATCATACAAGGTCATCTGCTTACTGACCTTCCATAAATTCAGTCAAAGAAGGGCCCTTAAGCTGCAACTGGGAAATGAGATTTGAATGAGATGAAGGTGGAGACTGAACATGAGACGGTGAGCATGGGCTACAAGGTAATTCTCCCCCTACAGATGAAGCAGACCCAAACATATTATTAGAATGACTCCACATTACCACGGGGGGACTGGTGTGATTGATCTATCTTCAACATGATAAATCAACTCACCACTGTCCTTGTCTTTCCTATGATCACTGAGAAGTAAAGCTCTCTGGTAACTTCGTTCTCTCACTTGTTCCACAGAGGTTGATGCAGTCCTGGAAGACAGCAGGACATTGTCAATGTAAGAGGATGTACTTCCACAGACCTGACACAGGACAATGTACATGCAGAAATACTAGGTCAGAGAAAGTTTATGGTGTTGACTGCATGTATGAGCCAAATAACTGGTTGTACATAAGGAATGCGATTGTTAAGTATTTTGTATCAATTTCTCCCACTTTAAATACACCAATTTCCTGCAAGCTCATTACATTACAAGAACTGACAATTCTTCTTAATATGGAAATAACATCTGTGTATCTGGGTTTTTTCTTTTCTGAACAGTTGAAAAAACAGAAACTACTCATAGAAAGAAAAAACAAAGTTACAGGTACTGCTTCATATTCACATCTGGAGAAAACTGCTTCTTCCAAAGCTGGAACCAGTCTTCCTAAGATTTTACTCTGTAATAGTGGATCCATAGTTGTAAATACTTCACAACCACTACTACTATCCTTTCAAGTTTCTACATTTGACTTGCCAGATAGTGGGTATAAAATGACAGTCCTATTTTCTCTTGTATAATCAATTACATCTGATAATCACAACTCAATCAAGAAAAGACAGCACTGCACAAAAAAAGTTCCTTCAGGCAAGCAGGTGCAGCATTACTCTGCAATACTGTTGTACTAAAATCAATTTTGTTGCTGTCTCCAGGATTAGTGCAAAAATTCACAGAGAAATTCTTCTCCCTTTAACCTCTTGCCATATTCTTTGCTTAAAATGTAGCGCACTGGTTTCTGCAGTGAACTTACAGGCCCTTTTTCAGTGAAACTTTGAAGGCTCCCTTCAATAGGCTATACAAACTCCTATTCTGAAATAGCTGGAGCATCTGAGCAGAAGGATATTCAACTCCTCAGCCCATATTCATCCCCAACACTGCTAGGTCTTCACCACAGCACAAAGAATAGCTGCAGGATTTATCTTGTGCTTGGTAACATTTTGGAGACAGCATCACCAGAAATGACAATCTACCTTCAGGCTACCAAAATGCAGTAGAAAATGTCCAAGATTTACAGACTTGAAGTCAGACTATTTCATGCCCTCACCCTCTCCCCCTAGGATGTCTAGTTGTTGGAGTTATCTGGCATGGCATCCAACAGAGCATATGGTCTGCACACAGGGGGACCATTTAATGATCATAGAAAATGATGCAAGTATCACCACATGCTCTCTACCTGAGCAGAAGGAACCATTAGGCAGACTGCAGCCCTGCAGACTGCACTTAAGCAACAGCAAACACTATAAACACACTCCAGCAAGAAAACAGACTTCCTGAAGCTTTTGCTAATCAATACATGTTAGTCTCCTGTTCCACCTTTCATCTTCACAGTACTTTGAGAAATGTTTTGTGATTTAGGATGAAAAAAATGTTCTTTCCAGCCTACAGACATGAGGAGTGTCTGAGTGCAGAGCCAAGGCCAAGCTGACAATCAGACTCAAGTTTCTCACAGCCATTACAACATCCTACTGCTCTTTCCCCTCCACACACCTTCCTCAGCAAGCACCCAGCCCAGCTGGCACAGCGGTGGCACGCGCATGCTTACTCCAGGATGCCATTTACCACACGTTTACAAGTGCACTTCACCTACTTCAACTTGTCTTGCTCAAACATCTTGTTTTTCTCTTAGAAAACACAAAAGCAAAGCAGAATGAAAACAACTAGAATCTCATAGGTAATTTCCCATACATTCTAGTGTCTGAGGTATCTGCTATATTTCTGAGGAAAGAGGCAGGGCAACTCTTGACTAATATGGAAGAAAAGCTCCCAATCAGTAACCTGCAACAGCACCTCTATCAAATCAGAATTAATTCTTCAGCACTTCAAGTTTTGTGGCTTACCACTGAACTTCTGGTTCATTCTTCTCACTGGAAGATTCCTTAATTGCACAGCTGTTGCCAGCATCTTCGGGAGCTGCATTATAAACAGTAGTTGGCTGTGGTAAAGGGAGGCTTGTGGCATTATCTGTTTGCTCCCCATTTTCACCACTGTTGTTATAGCCATCATTAGCACTGTTGTTACCACTTGTATTTCCTCCACTAGCAGCTTGAGGAGATACAGTAACCAGGGGGAAGTTTTCGGCCTTTGAGCCACTTTTTCTAGCTTCTCGTTGTCTCTTACGGTATTCTAACAAGGATACCTAGAGAGAAAAAACCAAAAGCACAACAAAAGGAACATTAAAAGGCAAGTTTACTCGTTTCATTTCACTTTCAATTAAATGTAACCGTTCAGACATACCATTTGACTCTAAAAGAAAACAGGGACGGATAAATGGAAGATACTTCACTGCATCTCCAGTGAATTTACAGAGTACTGAGCTATTGATGCCTGCAAGGACAATAAAAGAAAAAAGCTGCTGCCAAGAGAAGGAAGTATGATGGAGGTCAGTAACAGACTGATTGCTGAAGTCATACTGTTGGTTGAAGCTGCAAGGGACTTTAGAGTTTTCCTGGGACTACAGCATTTAGTAAAGAGTATAATGGTAAGAGCAAACCTATTTTTAAGAGCTCTCTCCTCCTGCTCTGTCTCATTCCCTCATCATCTTTCTGCTTTACTCTACTGCACGTATCAATGGATTCTCTGAGCTCCTCATACATTTTTCCTAACATAATAGCATTTGCAACTCACACTTTCATTCTTTTCCCAGTTTATTCTGAATTCCTGTCATTACTGCAATCTAAGAGAGACTGATTAAGTTAAATGCCAAGTGAATTTTACTACCAAAACACATGAAGCGAAAAACTGGTATCTACTTTTTATGAATGTATATAAAATAACTACACAGAAGCTTCCAAATAAAACAGTTTAATTTTTCTCACTGAAGGTAACTTAATAAAATATTTAATTCTCAAAATGTTTTCACTATCTTTTCAAATCTTCAGGATTTGAAGCAGAAAGCTGAAATACTGACTTTCATACCCGTCTTATTCACTAAGACTGGTGGAAATGACATTTAATGTCTAATTTCCCCCTTCTAAATAACAACAGCCTACTCTGAAACATGAAGCATCCAGAACTTAAGAACAATAATGGGGGGGGGGGGGGGAAATCATCACATTTAACTGGCTTAGTTCTCAATAAAAGCAGACATTCATTTCTGTACTGACAGAAAGAACCAAGGCAGCCTGCCTTGTTTGCAGTCCTAGGGTCGGTTGGTTGTTTGCTTTCCTATCCATTCAAGACCTATTTATATATGCCAGAGTAAGAATAACTAAAAGTATTTGATTTTTCTCATAGGATAAAGTTTAGGTTAAGAATTGATCTTGCTTGTAAACAATTTGTATTAATTACCCATTACATGAATGAGCTCTGGCTCTCTTGAAGAATATCGCTTAAAGAAAACTTCCAAGTTAAGAATGGATGAAATCTACCTGGTATGGCAGAGAGAGAGGACCATGCTGAAATGACATAAACTTGTACAATGGTGAGAGAAAACAGAAGAGCAGATGCCCGTAGAAATGGGCAGAGGAACCTGCTTTGTAACTGCCTAAGGACATTCATGTCTTAATGATCCTGGGAAAGGCTAATAAATTCCTTAATTCTCACCCTCTCCTTAGGTGAGATTTTTCCACTCTTCTGACATAGTAAAAACCTGCATTTCTTTAAGGTGTCTTTGAAGAGCCTAAACCCCACTACTTCAAGGGTACAGGCAAAAATGTTTCATTTCTTCAAACTTGGAAACAGGAATCCTGGGGTGTCAGGGGCAAGCCACACCTTTTTTTTCATTTGGACACTAGGGTAACATGCCCTCTGCAGTAACAACTTGGAAGAATCCTTGTCAGCAAGAAAACGGGTGTAGTGTTACTGAAACACTAAGTGTAGCTAAGATTTGAAAATAAATTAACCTTCAGACAAAGAATGTAAAACTACAGAAATGCTGGCTTCTGGTGAATTCTTTGGCTTTGCCAAAACAGCAGGGCTACAGTAACATACAGAAGATCTATACAGTTGCCAGTGCCAGAACTAGGTAAGTGCAGAACTCCTACCATCCTGCTTTCCCGTTGTGGCAGTTTGAAGCAAACTGAACAAAACTGCAATTCTGATGGAGAACTTAAGGAAGAATCCTAAGTGGTCCCTAGCAGCGTGCCCCCAAGGCACAGAGAAGGAGGCACATACAGGGTGGGGATGCAATGGGACCAAAACCTCAAAACTTGCATTGTGCATGCATGTGCAGACACAGAATGTACCTCTACCTCCTCCTCCATCATTACTTCCATAAAGAAAATAAATCACACCTTTCAATTAAGGAATATTACTGCAGTCTGTTATGAGACAGAACTGGCAAGATGTGATATTGGAGGCTACTGCCTTCCATGTTTGTCATCCTTTCTGCAAGGAGCAAAAGAAGTCCAACCTAACAAGTGCAGTCAAATACAGTTACACAGAATAAATTCAAATTCTGGGGTGAGTTGGCCATGACCACACAACTTATCTACAGGAACTGTTTCATGAGCACAGCAATCTAGATTATGCTTATTTATCAAACACTGCATTTTAGGAAAGGGCGGGGGGGGAAATAAAATATTAAGCCCAGAAAAAGATTTCTTGGAACTAGCGATTTCTGTGAAACCAAAATAACCTCAATTGTACATATAAAATTCAGAGTTTTAAAGTTTTTGTATCATAGATATGTTATGAATTTCTTTAGGAAACTGCACTTACAAATATTAAGAGTACATGATCTCTATGAAGCTAGTCTCGATTCTGTTTAACAGAATAATTTAATACCAGGTGGTATAAGCAACCATTTTAGAACCTGAAATTACTTATTGGGCCATTCATTTATGACTCACATGGAAGTCGGAGTGATTTATCACTCAGAAAAAAAAAGTTTACTAAAGGTCATATGCAGCTTTACTCTCTGATCTTCATTATTTCCCCCAAGTAGTATCTACTACACTGCAGTAGCTAAAGGTGAGCCATTAACTGTTTTTTATTGTATTATGGTTTTCTTACTGTTATATATTTTTTATATATATATATACACCATTAGTAGATACGAGACAGACCAAATGATTTTAAACATTACAACCTTTTTCTTTTGTGGCGGATTCTGAGGTGTGCAATTTCCATCCATCAAGTTGTCATTGACAGTCCTTCCAAAGCCAGATGCAATTCCATCTTCTGAAGTACAAAAAACAGATGCTTCCATGAACATGCCTCTAGCATCATCTTGAATCAGGCACTTTGACTCGCTTATTCTGAATCCACCTCCTACCTCCAACTGATGTGAAGGGGTCAAGTCCCTCAAATTAGAATTCATTGAGAAATTTACACCTGTCCTGTCAGGACTTTTTACCCAGGAAGAATAAATTGTGCCCCGTCCACAATGAGCAGTTTCTAATTGGCTGTTTGAATCAGTCCTATCGTGTGTTGGGGCTTCCAGGTTTTTATGCAGTGCACTTTGCTCAATTACTTCGAGTCCCAGCTGGAGGTCTGACACAGATTCCATTTCTCCAGTGCACTGCCGTGTAACATCAGTCCTGTTCCTTGGACTGGAATACCCAATTGTCTTTATTTCTTGCAGGCCCATTTCTGTCATGTTGGAATTTCTGAAGGAATTCAGTGCTAGAATTGATGCTCTGTCATATCCCTGTGTGAAGAAAAGGCATGTCAACATTTTCCACTTCAACAAAACTGCAACTATTCTGACATTCATTTGTGCCTTTTAACTGTGATTAAAGGTGTAACAGTACAATGGATTTATCTCTTTTTAAGCTTCAGTAAAACTTCTGTTTTTGAGTTACAGAATCACACAAAGTTAGGGGTGGGAAGGGACCTTGACAGATCATCTAGTCCAGCCCCCATGGCAGAGCAGGATCACCTAGAGTATGTCACACAGAAACGCATCCAGGCAGGTTTTGAATGTCTCCAGAGAAGGAGTCTCCACGATCATTCTGGGCAGCCTGTTCCAATGTTCTGTCACCCTCACAGTGAAAAATTTTTTATTTGTGTTCCTGTGGAACCTCCTCTGCTCCAGCTTGCACCTGTTGCCCCTTGTCCTATCACTGGACATCACTGAGAGGCACCTGGGTTCATCCTCCCAGTCCTCCCTTCACCTCTTCATAAACATGAATGAGGTTGCCCCTCAGGCTTCTCTTTTCCAAGCTAAATTTAGATCATCTTGAAAATATGAAATACTATAGTTTATATGTAATTGTTAGATTCAGTTGACAGCTATGACTATGAAAAATTCTGTATATGTCAACATTTGTTAAGATTTTACCTAAAAAGTATACAAATATGTACTTAACTCCCAGGAGAGAGTACTTGGATCACTCATTTACACTGCTCAGCAGAAGCGAAGGTGCCCATCAACACGACCTGCTAAAGCTTTTTCCTGTGACTGTCACCCGTTACTGTTGCACAAAAGTGTGCAGCTACCACGAGAAGCTCCCACACTCCAGAGCCTCACTTCCCCTTAGCAGCCAGCAATGGAACAGGCCCACAACAACTGATGATTCCCAACCTGCCCACACTCACACCCCGGGTACACCTTTCTGCTCTGCTCTCTCATTTCAAGCATAATTAGGCTTAAGGAGAACAATTAAGATATGCCGGCACCATGAAGAACTGTTGATTTAGATCAAGACACAGCCTGAAAACCACAAGTGTTGCTTTTCTGTTCTTTCATTAACAGTACTCACTCCTTCCATGAAAGCTGTCAGAATTTTCAAGTGGTAACAGAAGAGACCAACCAGTTTAAAAGAAAATTGAACAGGTAAAGTGGCAATACACAGTAATAAGCAAATAGAACCTGTAGGGAAGTTGCCCTTTGTATTCCAGGAAACCTGCAATGGCTGGTGAAAAGCATTCAGCAAGGCCTGTGCAGCCACACAGGTGAAACTGGTACCATTTGCCCTTTTTGGCAAGTATCCTTACCTCTTGACTGTAAGCTCGCCTTTTTATTTCTGGGGAACTGTCAGGTGAGGAAATATTCTAAACAAAGAAGAGGAAATTGCAAATCAGTTTCTTTTTTAGCCTGGAGAGATGTAATAAAACACCCCCCTGCAGCAAGAGTACAAATACCAGTTGACACTGGAATGTCTGAACACTGAAACTCTGGAAATCTCACCTCAAAGTGCATGGCATTTCCATGTATACATGGAGTTACAGGAGTAACTGGTGAGTAGATGGGTTTGAAACCATTTCTACAAGCTTCATCATCTGTTTTTACCCTAGGAGGAGTAGCAAACGATGATGGCTCGGAGGCAGTGACATCAGCATGAGTTGGTGTGGCATATGGAGAAGGAGTAGGTGTGGATGTTTCTGAGAAGGCAGACTCCAACAGCTGATACAGTCTTCGTTTCTTTAATGGTGTGGTTAGATCTGTGCATTAGAATTGAAAAAAATTAGAGGAGCTCTAGATGCAGTTTATCACACACAGTTGTTCACATCCTTGATACAATGAATTTCTAAACTTCAAGATTATAACAATTTCTTAAGGGCAGAAGTTCCTGAAAGATGAACTTCTAATAACCTACAAAAGCTTCCTGAAAAATAGACTTGTAACAGCCTACAGATATATCAATAACTGAAATTTGCTTGCTAGGATGATGCTATTTATGTTTCCAGAAAAGGCAAAGTCAACTTCTACATGTATTTAAGACTGTTCAGATAAAAAGTGGAAATTCCAAGTTGAAGACTGTACACAAGAAATCACCCAATATGCTCCACATCCTTACAGAAGCATGTTTAATCTTTAACACATTCCCATTTTATGTTATGCCTACAAAACAACACAGGTTTTCAACTCTGCAACACAGGCTCCCTGAACTGAAAATAAATTCTGAGTATAAAGAACAGCAGAGAAAATTAATTAATAATCTTAACTGTTTCATGCTCTCAGTCAGAACCGTTAGTCTTTTGTGGACTGTAAACACTAGGAGATACAGTGGTTACCCGTCTACTACGAATTAGACATTAAAGGGGCAAAAAAAGCCCAACCACTATGCAACTAAGCATTTCTTTCAAGGAAAACATAATGAAACAGTACAAAATATCCTTGGAGTTTTCATTAACTTCATTCACTTCAAAAAACAGTCATCCACAATTAATTATGTTGACATAGGACTTATTGTACTACTGTGTTAGTGAACTTCACCTGTTAAGGAACAGCTGTCATTTAGTATTAGAGGACTTTTATTTTCACCATTGACGGCTGGACTTCTGGATCTCTCTTGTGATGGTGAGTTAAATCTATCAATCACTGTTGAATTTTCTTCTTCTAAAGCCTGCTTCAACCAACGCTGTTATAAAACAAGTACAAATCAGTGACTTTGAACAGTTTAACAATAGATGTTTCAAATTGCATTACACATGACAGAACTGATTTGTCAGCAAGCATTTTACTGCCTGAATTTGTGTCAGTGAACAAAGACTTATTTTTAATTAATATCAGATGGTGAGCCAAAAAGAAAGGGAAGGCATTACCTACCTTCTTACAAGAGCCAGTAATGTTTTCCACAGGTTCTTTTTTCCTCCTCTTTTCTGAAAGGAATGGTGAAGTAAAACGAATATAGTGCTTTGGAGTTGAGTATACATGTGGACTGTAAGTGAGACCTGGTAAAGAATTCAGCTGAGTAGCCAGAACTTCAGGGTCGGTAGTTATACGTAGAGGCCTTTCTGATAGACTGTCTGTAGGCTTCCCCGTTTTATCACTCTTTTCACTTAACCATTCACTGACTAAGTGCTAAACAGAGAGAGAGAAAAAAAAGGGTTATGTTTTATGAGTGGTTTTATCAGTGTCTTTTAGAAATTTTTTAGACTATTTGACCTGGTCAATTGTTATACAAATCAGAAAACAGCTACTTTCCAGGCTGCAAGTTTAAGAACAGGCACAGCAAGAAGAATGAGGGCAATTTTAGTAAAATAAAGGGCACAGCAGAAGGAATCAGTATACATTTGTTCTTCATACCAGTATTTTGGAAGCTTTGCTTTTGTTGGATTTTGAGTCTTTTGGTAAAAATAATTAGTTCTTCTGTATTTAATTCTTACTGAATATACAAGTGCTGAGATCAACTGTACTTAACAATGTGAATTTGTAACAGAATTTTAAGACAGATTTTAAACTCGTGCCTGAGCACCTAAGATGAGGGGAAACAGGTAATCTTAACAGAAGTTAAATCCTCTTCAAATTTGTGTACTGTCAAGGTTCTGCTTCTGCCAACACATCAGACAGACACCTTGAATATGCTTCTCTGTTGTATTAAATTACAGCACATTTACTAAGGCACACTTATCCAAAAAAGGGTATTCTTTCCTAGCTAGTACAGTGTCTTTGAAAAATGTGCCATGGGATTTCAGTTCCTATTAACAGAAAAAATAACTTCTTCAATTTGACAACTCTTAAAGTTAAGGATATTAAAAAATAACACATAAACTAATATTGATATAAGGCTTTAAATATATTATGATAATCTGTGTTAAGTTGCTTGTCTTTTACCAGCCTATTTATAGTTCTTAATTTTTAAAGCAATGTCATCTCCTCACTTAGGGTACACTGAATAGAGTGCAATGAGACCTTTCACAGAGATTTATGCTTAATACTATTCAACA
Source organism: Dryobates pubescens (assembly GCF_014839835.1). NCBI lineage: Eukaryota > Metazoa > Chordata > Aves > Piciformes > Picidae > Dryobates > Dryobates pubescens. Next base: position 15,373,483 of record NC_071638.1, read on the forward strand.
GCAAAAAAGTGTTGTAAAACTCAGACTTCTCTGGTATCTTCCATTTTTGCTATGCAACATGCAAAAAAAGTAAGAAATACACTAGTTAGCCCTGACAAGAATTTAACAATAAGCAGTGTGACAGGATAACTCTGGAGCCTTTTGAAGTACATTTGAGGGTTGAATACAAAACCATCTTGAAACTGTTGTTCATTTGACAAGAAGTTTCAGCCTATGACATGGAGCCCACTGATGCAGAAGTCTGCAATTAACTCTTTGTTAAAGCCCATCCTCTTCTCCCCACCCCTTAAGAGACATACCTTCTTTGTCTTAGGATACTTAGTAGGACATTTATTAAGTGCTGGAGCTTCCGTTTCAGTAACCATTTCTGCAACAACAGTTTCTGCTTCAGGCTCAGCTACCACTGCAGCATTCTCAGTTTCATTATGTTGTGAAGTTACTTCCACATCAGGAGAAGATGGCTGGATATCTGAACACATGCTGACGGTTCTATGTCGTCTGCGTTGCTGTCCAATGTGAGTTCTACTCCGTGAAAAGCTTTTTCTCTGTTTAGCTTTATTAACTTTGGCTGGGGCAGGCTTGGTGGCAGCTTCTTCTTTTGATGGTTCCTGGTAACAAATAAAATTCTAGTAAGTAGATCCCACACATGTAAAGCTACACGTCATTCTTAGAACAAAATGTTGGTTCTCCTTTCCTTTACAGCTCTGAAAAGCTTCAATCTCATTTCTGTTGTTAGAACTAAAATACTTCAGAGGTAATAATTCTATGAAGATAGAAGGTGGCTTCATGAAAATGGCAAGATTTGTTTTAGGTTCCTCCCAAGCAACTGCTCTATCACTGGCAGAGTATTCACCTGTACTTGTGTATGAACTGCCACATCACATTCACTCATCTATAAAGTCAGAAATCAGCTGCTTACAACATGGTGTATTTCAGTCCAATATCCTTTTTGTAATTTGTAGTTTATTTGGTGTTTAGCATTGTCATGAAATATACTCAACAGCATTCTGACATGAATTATCCAGGGAAACAACCTGAACTGAGAATCTGTAGGAGTATTTGCAATATAAGCAGCACACTAGCATCCATTAACAGTAAAAATGGCTTATGAACCACTAAGCATGATCTGCAAGAACTCAGAAAAAAGCTATGCTTTAGTGATGCCGTTCCCAGAAAACAAAAGAAAGGATTATAGTCTGTTCCTGAGTTACTCACTGAACTAGTGAGTTGTCCTGCACCAGTTATAGAGGCTGCCTAAGGAAAGACGCCTCCTGCGGCTAAAGTCAGCATTGGTGAACAACTCCAGTCCTGAGCTTCAAGGACACAATGAATTATACAGCTGTTGTTTGTGCACTGAAATTCCTCACAAATTAATTCTATACATATTTCATTGGAAAAAAGGTACCAGGAGTCAACATGTCAAAGAACTATGCAGATTTTTGTCAAATATATTTGAGATCAAAGGAAAAACCCCATCATCTCATACGTCTTGAAGTGCAACTTGACATCCAAAACAATAAAATATGCCATGTTAAAAGCGAGATTTAAAACAAAATTCCTGATAACTACCTGAATAAATTCAGCATCATTCAGGCTCTGTGCTTCCTTGCATTCTGATTTAACTTCAGTTTTTGCTGTGCTGATTCTTTCCAAAGCCTGTTCTCTTCTTTTTTCTCTTTTTTCTAGTCTGGCAAAAGCTTGCAGGATAGCTTCCATTTTCCGTTCTTCTCTTGTCTGATGGATTTAATAATAATCAAGTTTCCGTCATAATCTTTTGCATATATAAATACCTACTTTTTTTTTTTAAAAAAGAAGTACTTTATTTAGCACATGTTCAGTGTATGTGACATGGAACTCAATTTCAGCAGAAGCTCAGAAGACAGAGAGATGATGTTACAATGACTGCAATTATTACAGAATTCTGAAGACAGGCTTGCATTCATACCAACTCTGACAAACAAGAAGACAGTCCTGCTTTGTATTTAAGAACTTGCTAAAAATAGTCATTTACTAGTAAATCCTGGGCCTGTAAGCATAAAAAGAACACACAGCTCTGAGCCGCTTACTTACTCAAAAACAATGAAACACTGAGGACCAGAAAGATAAGAAATACTAATAAATGTATCGAACAATGGCAGAAAGCTCCATTATCCTTTGACTCAATTTTTCAACTGTCAAACACTACATGAAAATACACACTCAAGATCCCAGAATTACTATTTCAAAGTAAGATAGCATTGGGTCACACAGAAAAGCTACATTTCCTATCTGTAGTTCAGGACCTCTAGTGCTGTTTGTAGGCAGATCCCTTCATCTTTAGAGAGCTCTGCTTAAGACATTACAGGGGTGGCAGAATTGGGAGACTTCTGTTATAAACTTTTTTTTAATATAAATACCTGCAGCTCAACAGTGCACTGATATCAACAATACACAACAGAAATGTGCAAATATACTGCTCATATGAGTGAACAAGGAACCAAATTTTCTTTGGCTACTGAACCTGCTTCTGCTTGCTTAGTAAAACACAGCCAAACATGCAGTTATTTGCAATACTCACAATGGAATTAGAGTAGTAATTACATCTTTAACAGCAACTGTGCTGTTAACTAAGCTGCACAGAAAGCTTTACCTTAATAACAATGTGCAAATGTAAAGCGGAGGGAAAAAGTGGCTCTGCAGCAAAACCAACATGTCCAGTGTATCTGATGAAAATCATTCCTTGAAAGTATGACAGGCACTGTTGTACATTAGTATTAGAGCTCATGCTGTCATTCTTCAGATTTTGTATTCAAATATACATTTTACTTGAGAAGATTGTTTTCTGGTGTCTAATAACCACAAGTCTCATCAATTCTGCTACTGACAGAGTTGTAGGAAATAGCAACCAAAAGAAACATATACCACATCCCTGTTCTACTTTTTCAAGGTCTGGGCAGATACAGACAGTATGGGTGCCAGATTGAACTCCACTTACCAGAAGCTCATCAAGCACAAACAATAAAAAGTGAAGTTCCAAATATTAGTATTTCATTATACAATTTGGCCCCGATTTTAATTAGCAATTTCAAGTACCTCACAGTTTGAATGCCTAACAAAACCCCCACATTTTACAGTGCTGTTTTTCTTCGTGCTGTTCTACCAACCTATGAAAATTGAAATTTTGAGACCTTATAATATGAAAACTCAATAATTAGTGAAGCGAAACTCCTAACTCCTGATACTATCTATAAAAATGGCCTTTACACATAGCAAGCAATAATAAAGAGCAAAGAAAATGAAATCCAGATCTCTGCAATGACTTTTTTAAAGGCAATAAAAAGTTATATACATTTGAAGATAAAAGCAGGTTTTTATCAGAAAGCAATGATCAAGCCAGATGAAATGCTCTCAAATGGCAAGCTTAGCATTTCAAGTTGAAACTCATGTAAGAATCTGACCTAATATATATTCAGATTCTACAAGCCTATAAAAAAGCAGCAACTAGCATGGGAAGAGCAGGTGTCACAAAGCCTTAGTGACAACTTTAGGCAGCTACTTGCTTCCCAACTTACCATCTTCCTTTTCCTTTCTGCAATCTGCTCCTCTGATTCCATTTCTACTTCATTGCTAATGGGAGTTTTTTCTTCTATATCATCAATAAAATCTGGCTCCTGAAAGATGGAAATGACTGCTTTACAGAAGCTCTACTACACTTGAAAACTAGGGAAAACTAAAAGCTACACAGAACTAAGAATCCTCAGATCACTATAGCAAAAGTAACCAAGCCAATAAATTGAGACAAAAATGATAAAAAAACCCCAAACCACAAAACACTAATATCCACTTGTATCTTTTTATAAGCCTGTAAATCCAATCACCTGGCTAGACCTTTTCCATTCTGAACTTAGACGTATCTGTATCTTTTTTCTTTTGCGTATTTATACTGAAATTCTGGGGTGCCATCCCCACACCCCCATCCCACCAATTTGAAAAGAAAAAAAAAAAAAAAGGCAGTAATTTTAGTGAACTAGAATGACTGTCCAAGGAGTTGTTAATAAATCATCACAAAGAAGTTCTTCTCAGGTCATGTGTATTGTATTGAGGTCACACTTTTCCATTTAGACTCTCTAACAGTGTCATACCACAAGGAAACACAAGTGTTACCAAAGTAAAATAGTCTTCTGCTTTGAAGAAAATCAAAATAAAAAAATACAGCCATGAATAAAAGACTTTGAGAAGAGCTAAGTGATCACCTGTCCTGTATACAATTTCACGTTTACATAAAGGACTAGAGAAAAGAGCTTTTAACATTTGTCTTAAAAGTACATTTACATTCTCCCATACACTTTTTTTACCTCAGTATTTCACCCAAGGAAAAAAAAATAATTAAGAGTTGACTGGATTCTGTGTTCACATAGCACATTTTAACAGCTTTGTTCCTTCTCAGGATTCCTTCTGGTTTAAGCTCAGTTCTGGAACACTATCAGTTCTCCTGTGACTGTTCCATATAAGCACTGTATGCTGCATTAAAAGCTCAGGAGAAGGTTCCAAATACCAGTTATCACTTGCTAAACCCAAAAAAACTAATGAAAACCCAAACAAACCAAAACACAAAACACACTTAAGATGAGAAAGTTTAAATGTTGCCTCTCTAGAGATCGTAACAGTAACATGCCATGCCTTCTGGACTTCCAAGCATTTTAAAGCTATTGAGCTAGTAAAACTCCAGAGAAATTTGATCGTCCTGTGAAAACTGTGTGTCAGTATGCTCATTTTTACCTTATTTCCTTCACTAACTGATGTTCAAAGAACTACGAAATGGCACTCTCCCTTTTCTATGCCCCCAAATCATCATCAAAACCCATCACTTAAGAAAAAATAAAAATCACCACTATCACCCCCCCTAAAGAAAACAAAAGGTACTTAAGGCAACAACCTGCTCACATTAAATGTTTAACAGTTGCTCTGAGAAACAGTTAATTATTAATCTCAATTTCTCCCACTAATTCTTTCAAACTGACATTAAAGGACAGACTAATTTAATATTGACTACCACCAGGCAGCTTCACCATAATGTCCCCTATTATCCAGCATTTAGCTTCAAAACACTTTTCTCCTTTCCAGCTCCCCAAACCCTTATGTAATAGAGCTGCAGACCTCTATTAAACACAGAACTGCAGCCAACAATTAATATTCTGGGCTGAATTTGTACTTCTTACAGGAGTAGCTTGCTGCTATGTTTTAAACACTGTACTCTGGAATAACACAACTAATCAAAAGACACTGCAGGGTGGAGTGGGAACTCCTGAAAGCATGGCATGAAGCTTGAATATTAGAGACACAAAGAAATTTGCAGGAAAAATGTATAGTTATAACTGGTATAGGAACCAACACTGTCTTTAAGTACAATCAAATATTAAGGAAAAACTGAGAACAGTATAAAAAAAATTCTAAACAGTTTATTCATCATTGTGATTGCTGGTAAGTCTACATACCCCTTTTCAGTGACTTGTTAAAATTCCTTTAGTAACTACAAAAGGGGAGTACATGTGTTTAAAAGCTTTTCTTTCTGATTGCCTCTGTGTCAATACCTGATTATTAGAAATGGACAGCCTGAGGGGTGAGAGCTTCCTCTGTTTATTATCTGCAATTTTCATTTTGGTGGTTGCTCCTTCACAGTCCAATGTGACATTCTGATTCTGAGTCTCCTTTTCTCTTGAAATATCTTTCTCTTTCTTTCCCTTTTTCCTTCTGGTTTCATATCCAGTATTGATGTTTTCTGTAGGCTCAGAACGTCTGAGAACTGGACACTCGGGATTTTCTTTGAGGCAAGCACAATCCACTTTGTATTTGCTGAAAGAGTAATTAAATGCAAGAAGGCATGTTTTGATGAGGCTGTCCAGTAATGAGGCTTTTCAATACAAAAATCACAAATGCAAGTGGATACATATCACGTCAGGCATCTGCTACAAAAGTCCTAACTCCAAATACTGCCTATAAAAATGGTCTGAACATATTAAAAGCAGCTGACTCAAACTTTCACCAAGATATACAACATTGCTAGCAATTCAGAAGCCTCACCTACTGGTTATCAGAACTTGTGGCTGTTTACTGCATGGAATCCTTTTAAATTAAAGGTTGGTATTTGCTTAGAAGACATGTAAAACCCGAGTATAACCTAGGTGGAAATACAACCACCACAACAAAGATGTTGACAAGAGGCGTTGAAGGCAGAGTTCTTGCTTTATGCAAAGACTACAAGTAGAGCATCCCCACTTAACAGAATGAGCACACAGCAAAGAACTCTGTATTGCTTTGTACAGTTTGAAATGCCACCTGGACATGAAGGGGCTGTTACTCAAACACGTTTAACTTACAGAGGCTGTCAGCTGCAGGTACTAAACATGACTGCTACATACTTTTAAATAACGGAATACAGAAAACCTATCAAGAAGGCAATTTCTTCAGCTGTCTTCACATGAGGAATGCAGTATATCTACAGCAATTAACAGTGCGAGGTATCCGGAGCTAGTCTGAACTCAAGCTGATTAATACAGGTAGTACTCTAAAGGCAAGTACTTCAGGTCCAGAAGTAGTGAAGGAGTATCTGCACAGCACTGCACTCAGGCTGACTTACAGGCAGCTCACAGGAAAGTGTGTTGCCTTCGTGTAGCAAAATGTTAAACAGATGGACTGTTTCTGGATGCAACCAAGTGCACAAACAGAAACAGGCTCTTCTATGCTTCCGTTTTCAAGTTAATTAAATTCAGTAATAGCCTAGGTGTTTGGGCACAACCTATACCCTAGAACATTTCCTACCAGCCAAAAGAAACCATTACTAGGTGTCACTCAAAGGCATCAGATTTCAAAGAGGTGTTTGAATAACAGCTCCTACTTATGTGAATGGAACTTAACCAATTGTTTCCTTTACCATTTTAAAATCAGTGCTTACAGATAATGGCAACAATTTATTAAAGATTTCCCCAGCTTGTCAAAGGAGAAGTTATACTCAGGAAATCATGTAACAGGTTACAGAATGTCAGGCACTAAACATTCAGTGTATTTGAACATTCTTAATCACATATGAAACAAATGCTATTTATAACTAAGTTCCATAGATGCTGTTCTCCTCAAGTTATATTACATAGGCACTCTAAAATAAGTAGACTACAGAAGACTGAGGGAAGAAAATCATCAAATACTTCTAGATTTTCTTGGCTCTACTCTCCCCACACTATGGAACACATACAGAAAAATTTCATTGTACATCTTTATTCATATTCATCTAAGTTTCTATCTTTTCCACATCATTTGGAAGTAACTGCAACATTGCTGAAATTAGCAACAGATACAGTGGTAAAGAGGTCCTGTACTATTAAAGCATTCCATAAAGTAAATGATATAAAAAGAAAGCCAGCCATTTTGAATTGCCACATAACTTATTAAGCATAAGATATATTTTAGAATAGCACAGTCAAATACTTACCAATTTCCATAATCAAAATCAAATGCTATAGTAATCTCAGCTCCTTTTGGAATGTTGTGGATGGAATAAATATAAAGATGAATTGTCCCATCTTCAATTACATGCCTCACCTATATTGAAGATAACATGACTGGTATCAGTCTGTTGGGTTCTTTTAAAGTACTTGAATAGAAATTCAGGGATTGAGTCGGGAAACTCAAAGAAAAAGGGATTTAACTTCATGCCTATGCTCACCTCTGCATTTGGTGTACATGAACGCCTGATGAACCGAGCTTCATTTCCAAATGTCCTTGCATCAACACACATTTCTAGTCCATGGAATTTGGAATAAAACAAAACAAATGGGTATGGCCTGAAAAAGACACAAGAAAACTGTTTTATAATTTTTGAAGTTTCTAAATATCATTCATTCTTCACATCAGTTACCTTTCTGACACGGTGGCAAGATACACCAAATTTGTCGTGATGACACAAAATTGGGAAGGGTGTTTGACACATCAGAAGGCTGTGCTGCCAGACAGTCTGGAGAGTTGGGCAAAGAGTAACCTTATGAAATTCAACAAGGGTGTGACTGTTTGAGGCTGTGCCTTTAAGGAAGGGGCACTCTGGCTAAATGTTTATAAATATTTTGTATCCTAAATGAATTTCCTTGGCAAATTAAGGGGAAGGTGAGGTCCTAGATCCAGAGCAGCTGGAACTTTCGTTCAATTTATACATACATAGAATATACATAGAATAAACCAGGTTGGAAGAGACCTTCAAGATCATCGCGTCCAACCCATCAACCAATCCAACACCGCCTAAACAACTAACCCATGGCACCAAGCACCCCATCAAGTCTCCTCCTGAAAACCTCCAATGATGGCGACCCCACCACCTCCCCAGGCAGCACATTCCAATGGGCACTCTCTCTGTGTAGAACTTTTTCCTAAGATCCAGCCTGAACCTCCGCTGGCGCAGCCTGAGACTGTGTCCTCTTGTACCTCCCTTCGCTCTCCCTTTCAGCTGGACTGCTTCTGGGCTTCTGGCCAAATAACAGATAAGAACTAACTCCTTGTATCTAGGCCTTTGTCTGCCTTGCTAACCACCCTTTTCTCTTTTCTAACCCTCTTTGGGGAAGAAGGGAGGTGGGGGGGGTGAAGGGGGCACGGGGGGAAGCCCCCTCTGTTGGGGGTCTGGTTTCTGATTGTGTTTCTTTGCTGTGTATTTCTGTTTATATTGTAAAATACCAGTATATATTGTGTTATATATAATCTGCTTCCTATATATGCTTGTAAATATAGTCTGCTTTCTCCGACTGAGTTTAGCCGTGGTTTCTTACTCTGTGGGGGAGGGAAGCTAGGCCCTCTCTCAACCTACCACGAAGGGTTAAGTGTAGGGTACTGCACGTGAGAAGGAATAACCCTGTGCACCAGTATAGGTTAGGGACTGGCCTGCTGGAAAGCAGCTCCTTGGAAAAGGAGCTGGGAAGCTTGGTGGACAATGGGATGACCATGAGCCAGCTTTGTGGTCAAGAAAGTCAATGGCATCCTTGGGGTGCATCAAGAAGAGTTTGGCAAGCAGGTTGAAGGAGGTTATCCTTCCCCTCTACTATGCCCTGGTAAGGCCTCATATAGAGTCCTGTGTCCAGTTCTGGGCTCCCCAGTTCAAAAACAGGGAATTAAACTCAGTATCACAGTACCACAAAGGTTGGAAGAGACCTCAAAGATCATCGAGTCCAACCTGTCACCACAGACCTCATGACTAGACCATGGCACCAAGTGCCACATCCAATCCCCTCTTGAACTACTTGAAAGCATACAGCAAAGGACTACAAAGATGATTAGCAGACTAGAACCTCTCTGAGGAAAGGCTGAGGGACTTGGGGCTTTTTAGCCTACAGAAGACTGAGGGGGGATCAATGCTTAAAAATACATGAAGGGTGGGTGTCTCTTCCAGCAGACCTCTTGCAATTTCCCAACTAGGTAGGTGTGTCTGTGCAATTAATGGCAGCACTGAAAATGATCCACAAGAAGAAGGTAGCAGTCATGCTCTGCTCAGTAGCTTAACCAGACAACTCTGACAGTAAAATGTCTCCAGGCTGACCCATGTCCAATTCTGGTCTCAGCCTGATGGACTGAAAAATCTCACGGAAGAGAATGTCTTCACCATTATGTTCTGAATTTTTAGGATGGCAGAATTTGCGAATCTCTGGTTTAAGGTGCACAACTACACAACTGAGAATGTAGGAATCATAACCAGGGAAGAGGAAACTAACTCCTGAACAGATCTGCAAGGATACCCACAGGAGAATGGGGAAAACCATATTCCACCTGCACTTATTTTTAATTAGGGTGACAGAACAGTAAAAGGCAAGACACTGCTGGTAACTAAGACCCACTTGTACTTGAGGCAACAGTTTGGAAAAACAGCATTTAAGCAGTAATTAAAAGATTTGGAATAAACAAACCTTTTAAAAAAGTATCCATTAGCTTCAAATTGTTCTCTCAGCATGAACTTTCCTCTGTATTCAATAATAAGTGCATCAGGAGGCAAGTCTTTGGCAGCTTTTAAAATCTTCTTGTTTTTTTTGCACATAACTCTACAAAGATAGAAGTTGATTTATTAAGCATAGTTTTCTACCATTTCTCTGTTATTATTAACAGCAGATGACACTTTCACAAGAACTAAAAAAATCTGTATGAAATAAAACCCCCTCCTTTTTGTAACTGCCTCCAAACTGTTTTGATCAAATGGTCCTGTTCCCCTACCAATGCAATTTTTGAATTTAGATTCAGGGAGTGTTTTAGACCTAGTGCTCCACAACATGGTTGAAAAACAGCATGTTCATATTCTTACAACTGAAGTACTATTTCCCCTAGTGCACTTAACTGTTATCGCTACTGGGATGAGGTGCTGCATTTTTGTTCAACATTTTCTAAAGGCTTTCTAAAGGACGTTCATGATTCATTCAGTGAAAAACACAACAGGAAAATAACAATACAACTAAAAGAATCCTGAAAGATGTTCCAAATTTATTTTCATCTTTAGATGAAAGGATGGCTTTTAATCAAAAACCAATACATACCCTGACAATCAGTGAACTCGCACCTCTCGCAACTGTCATCGCCAATCAAAAAGGAAGCAGCCTCTATGTAGGCAAAAGGCTCTGTAAGCAGGGATATTCCTCTAAGGAGGGTCTCCTATATGCCATGATAGTCTTTGAGGAAAAGAAGCAAAGATGCTTCCCTTAAACTGCTACGGTAGCTGCTCTTTGATATTTCTGCTTCCAAAAATGCTATGGAGACTCTCAAAGGGCTCTGACATTAAGCTGATAAGCAGCTGATGTTAAGGATTAAAAAGACAACAATTCCTCATTAACTAGAAATCACAGGATTTCCAGAGTTAAACAAAACAAAACCCAAAACAAAGAAGAAAAAAACCACACCATCATCAAAACATCATCTACTCTCAGAAACATCTCTCATGAAATTCTACTCTGAGTACCTAAACATCCAGAATACCTACTATACCTTATGTGGACAATTAACATGTTCATAGATATAGCAGGAAAAAAAAGGCATTCCAATTTAAATCTATGGGTCCTTATACTCCTCATAGAGCAGAAAACCAAAGTTTACTGCTTTATGTCCACCACAAAAGACAGTCTAAGGATAATCCAATGTTCAGGCTCAGACTAACACCTTGGTTATTTTTACAAGAGCAGGGGGATACAGCATGAAAAAAAAAAAATCAATTTTAAAATCAATTACAAAATCTGAAAAAGATGTTAAATCCAGTGAGACAAGATGAACAAAATAAATGTGGTAGGTAAGTCGTCGTCCCCCCCCCCCCACTCTGTTATTTTTGTTTTTGTTAAGGCCATCTAAATGGATCTATTTGTCATGGCAGAAAAGCAGCATGCAATAAAAGAAGGCACAGCTCATTACCTCTACTGGAGGTTTGAAAATCAGATTGCTGGTGCTGACTTCTTTTTTGTCATTTGCACTGCCTAATCTCAAAGCTATTTTTTGTGCTTCCCTCTGGACACCCTCACTGTACTGGTTATTATTTGCTTCTTCATAACGATCCATCCATGCCTTGATTTTGGTTTCCCATCCAAAGTTTGAACTGTCAGTAGGATCAATCTCTGGAGCTGAGCCCTACAAATCAAAGCAATTGACCAGATAATACAAGGTAAGTAAAATGTATCACAAGTTCACAATGAGACACAAGACAAAGGCCACAGGGACACCACTGATTTAAGGTCTGGGTTTTTTACAAAGTCCAATATAAAATTCTGCATTTCTTAAAAGTGCTGAATTGAATCCAGTAGCATTACATGTCTTTCAAGGAATTTTATGATTTCATAAATATTGCCCAAGAATACAATCCCTCTCCAATAGGAATTCTAGCTTTCAGTGCAATGAGAACAGCATCTGACACTGTTTCCTCCCACAACCACACTGCATCATGAATCTGTAAGTGCAAGAGTCAGAGGGTCAGGTGTCCCTGCCCTATCAATTTCCCTCCTACAACACACAGATTGTATTTTCCCCTTTCAGCCTTAAGAGTTATACTGTGTTATTTTTCTGCTTCATGTCTTAATTAACTTCACTACACCTACTAAATTAAGGTTGTCACTCTAATGTTACAGGCTTTCGCAGATCCTTTTCCTCCCCTTTTCTGTTCCTTACTAAAGGCTTTTCTTTTCATTTTTAAAGAAAGGGCCATTGTACCTCCAGACCTCACAAGCATCAGCCAGGCTGCAGCCAACCAATGCTCCTTATGGACAGCAGCAGCCAACCAACGCTCCCTTTTCTAGCCACCTGAGCAGAGACACTATTAAAGGTTAACAAAACAGCAAGTAGTTCAGGAATTCAATTTACCTGTTTACATTTGTTTTGTACCTTGAGAGAACCATACATACTAACAGCATTTCAAAAAGGTGCAATGCTAAGAAAACAATGAAAGAACACAATGGAACCTCACAAACACAAAAAGCACAATTCCAAGATTTTCTTCCCCAATTCCATCTTGACTATTCACAAGTCACATCTCAGGCATTTAAAGTGTATTGTGTTCCATTTGTTTTTGTATATCCCAAGGATGAATAAACTGTGGGAAATACTCAGTTTTCACAAGTATGCATATTTCTATCTCTCAGAAAATTTTAGCACTGCTGTAGCACTTAAATCTTGCAAAGCAGTCATCCCAACACGATTATTTGAAGTATGCCAGCAGTAGTGAGTAGAGTCCCTCTCAACGAATATGCAGAGGTATGACAAAGCAGAACTCCAGTTTTGGTTTTCAAATGCAATATAGCCATTTCATTCTTTTGCTGCTTAGAGCTATGAAAAATTGGAGATACTAAGTTCAAATGAGGTGCGCACTCATCTTTGATCCCTTGCACGGTACCAATGCCTCTTGAAAATTAAGTATTTTCAGAATAAAAACAACACATGCTATTTCAGTTAACTTTGCAAGACAAAGTGCTCATACCTCCTAAAATTACTCTGTGAGTATATAGTACATTTGTCATCGATGGTATTTTAGTGCTTAATGTATGGCCCAAATTACATTCTTGATGCTTCATATTATTTAAGTAATGAACAATCAAAGTTTAAAATAAAATCCAACCCAACCAACCAACAAACAAACAAAAAAATCACATTACCTTTACTCGTGAAGATTTCCTGGACCCTTCCCGAAATGCCTGCAACAAAATTGGGTATTTATACTCGTTGGAAGAAATACAAAAATCTACTAAGAAATGAACAGCTTTTCAATGTGGACCATTCTCAGTAAAACATGCAAGATGACTAACAAACTATGCTGACATCTCAAGAAGGCAACAAGTTACATCTCACAAAATACATTTCAAAACCAATTCAGCACTCCAAGCAAAGTGCATACTGGATGTCACACCAAGTAGTCCAGGTACCTTTCTACCACACAATTCCCTAGAACTGCAAAATTCATTACAAAGTAACCAAAAAGTTACTTATGGAACACCCCATACTTTTTAGGGAAACCTGTGAATTGCCTACATCCTTCACTACACTATTTGTGGACAAAGATGAGGGAGAAGCAGGTGGCATGGATGTCCTACAATGCTAACTTCTGAAAATGCTTTGTCATTCTTCAGCAAAATCTTGTTCTTTAAATCACCTCACACAATCCTGGGAGATAACAGAAGAATACAAGGTAGTAAATTTCTATTCAGAAACATTCATCCAAAAGGAAAACATTTTATTCTCCATGTCCAAAGAGATGCTGATAACTTATTCTGATTAAATTTTAAAATAAATATAATAAAATAATATAATAAAATAAAATTCTCATCCAAGCCAGGGAAACTGAACTGCACAAAAGAACCCATTAGTTTAAGAAACTCTTTGTACTTTACCTTTTCACATACACTATATTATTTGCAACTGGAGCTACAGTATAATGTCTACCAAAGTAATTCAGTGGCTAACTTTCTGACGATACACTTCCACACAATTTCAACTCCAATGAGAATGAAGTTACATCAGGAGAACTGGCAGCGACCACAACTGAATACTTTCAGACAAGAACAGTTCTTTGTCATCTGCAGCTATTTCTGTCCCACCTCTAACGGTATCAATTGGTCCAATAAACATAATTCCTCTTTACAAATTCTGCCTCAACTATAAAATTGCTATTTCATTGCTAGTACATGTACATTTGAATTAAGCGGGGGTAGAAGAGGTAGAGAAGACTGCATTATTCACTGCAGAGTATTACATTTCAAGCTAAAACCAGGTAGTAAAAAAAATCTGTAATAACACCCACATTTTTATAACTGGTGTCTCTTGGTACAAGATGTCACACAGCTGTAATTTGTAACAGTTATAAAAAGAGAAATTACATTCACTTACTTTTTTACATTTTGCTATGTTCTGTTCTTTCTCTCCACTTTTTTTCCTTTTCTTATCAACTTTTGTAACTCTTGGAGGAGTTAGAGTAATTGTAGTTGGTGTATGTTGAAAAGCAGTATACAGCTCCACAGGAACCTCATCACCACTTTCTGTTGCGCTGGTATCCCCATCTTTAAAACAAAGAATATTCCAAGTTATGTACTGTAGAAACAACATTCCCTAGTTACTCCAGACCTTCTTTTAAAAACAATAAACAAGTGTATTGGTATTTGCATGTGAGTGCTTGAAGCATAATTCACCAACAGCTGGAACAACAAGGAAAGGAATGACCAATGAAAAGCTGGTAATTAACCAATGTTTGTAATCCCAGGTAAGAAAAAAAATATGAGATTAATTCCATTTTTTGAATAGAATTATATGATGATATTCCATTATAAGGAAGATTAGAATCAAAACAAAAAATGGTTTAAAAAAATAATAAAAATCTGTTAACTCATTCACTTATATATAGCTTCTTCTATTAATATGGTTTTAGGATTCTCTCAGATTACTGTATTCCAGAGGGGATTAAAGTTAGTGACTGCCCAGCATGTCCTGTGAAGCCCTCCTAATCACAGTATCACTAAGGTTGGAAGAGACCTCGAGGATCATCGAGTCCAACCTGTCTCCACAGACCTCATGCCTAGACCATGGCACCAAGTGCCACGTCCAATCCCCTCTTGAACACCTCCAGGGATGGGGACTCCACCACCTCCCTGGGCAGCACATTCCAATGACGAACGACTCTCTCAGTGAAGAACTTTCTCCTCACCTTGAGTCTAAACCTCCCCTGGCACAGCTTAAGACTGTGTCCCCTTGTTCTGGTGCTGGTTGCCTGGGAGAAGAGACCAACCCCTTCCTGGCTACAACCACCTTTCAGGTAGTTGTAGAGAGCAATGAGGTTACCCCTGAGCCTCCTCTTCTCCAGGCTAAACAATCCCAGCCCCCTCAACCTCTCCTCACAGGGCTGTGCTCAAGGCCTCTCCCCAGCCTTGCTGCCTTTCTCTGGACAAGTTCAAGTGTCTCAATGTCCTTCTTAAACTGAAGGGCCCAGAACTGGACACAATACTCAAGGTGCAGCCTAACCAACATCTGCTGCCCCCAACTTGGTGTCATCTGCAAATGTGCTGATGACTGACTCAATCCCCTCATCCAGATCATCAATGAAGATGTTAAAGAGGATGGGGCCCAGCACTGATCCCTGGGGCACACCACTGGTGCCTGGCTGCCAGCTGGCTGTGGCACCATTCACCACCACTCTCTGGGCTTGGCCCTCCAGCCAGTTCCTAATCCAGCACAGGCATGTGTAAATTGTAATCAACTATTTCAGCTGCAATTTGCAGCATCAATGCCTTTTTCAGGGTAAATATGTTAATTTAGCCAAAAGCCTCCTCTCCTCCAAATCCCCTAACAGTAAGATTCTGCTACTCAGGGCGGGGGGAAAAGAAAAAAAAAAAAAAAATCTATTTAACTTGTTAAGTCATACAAAAACTAACAGATGTATTTTTTAGTTGTGCTGTGCACCTGCAGATCTTAAAGCCACAGCCTGTAATTTAGCATACATCAGCATTTATGTCAGACAAATACATTTCCTGACCTGAAAGAGGATTATCCTAGTTCTGTCAGGATCAAAGGCTGTGAAGTACAGGAAGGACTGGAAGAGAGATGGTGCATGCAGATAGCAGACTGCTGTTTTCATGTGCTCAGTACAGATCCTTGGAGTTGAGCAGCTTTTCTAAATATTGTCTCTTCAGTAAATACACTTCTCACTAAGCAAGACTTTTTCTAAAACTGCATAGAATGTGGCTTTACAATATGAGAGCAGAACAAATATTCCTGAGCATAGAAGGATGCTGCCCTAATCAGTGTACTCAAGAGTCCTAATTCTTGAAACCTTCTTAACTAAATAAAGAACTCCAGCTACTGGTTACTCTGGATTTTTCTTGCTCATAACATTCCTTCACAGGATATTTCTGCGCATAGTAAGCAACCCAATTCTATCACCTTGGTTTTCTTCCAAACAATTTATTAGGCACATAATTATACTTTATAGATTAGGAAATGATGTTTTCTACATTTGTTTAAATTTCTGCTGAGACAATTTTCTGAACTAGCATTTGAAAAACCCCACAACATAGAAAGAAATAGTACCTAATTGAAGAATAAATAGAATAACCAACAACTGTGAAATGAAAACCCAAAGCTTTTTTGAAGTTGCTGATGTTTGCAGTCCATAAGCTAGTGCCTACAGAATCATCACGCCACAGTCAAACGCCTCTCCCACCCCCAAGCCTCACAAAACACCATCTTCCTTAGGGAAGCAACATTTCGGTATTGTCGTCTACATTGTGCCCTTACTGTAAAAATAATTACCTCAACCAAACATGTAATTACACAGAGTTGTTTTGAGACATTCCTTCCTAACCTGCATAGCCAGCTTTCACTTTGAAGAGCCTTAGTAAAGCACAATAAAGGAAGATTTTGCATCTTTTAAGGCAAAATACAAACTCTCCAAATTTCACAGTAAGTTATGGGCCCAGACTCATTTCCCCATAAGCATCGAGTACTTTCATCAGCACCAATTTCAAGGATAGCTTGAATAAGCATCACTGAATGAGTTACATGTCTAGATACTGTATCTTTGAAATAAACACAACAAAACTAACAACAGAAATGGACAGAAATTCCCAAAGTGTTTTACTCTGTTTTGATACACAAGATTTACCACTTAGTATTTCTTTTCCTATTGAATACATAGACCAGATTTATGCGATCATTGGGATTAAGGAGAGATGAACAACTTGGAAGATGAAATTTCTTCAGCTCCTGCTAAGGTTTTCACTCTCTCTTCCCTCTATAGTGAATGATCATAGTGTGGCTACAAAGCTTAAGATATTACCTAAATATCTCAGACCATCAATTTTCCCTATCTTGTATGTAATCTGAAGTTTATTCTCACAGTATCATACCACTTAGTGAACTCATTAACTCCAAATGAATTATAAATGTACTTCTACTGTTTTAACAGAACCAGCAAAAAGTAATCTTAAATTCTAAATAAAATTATATTATCTAGCAGGTCAACCAAAACATTACAAAGTAAGTTGGGTTTTGTTAAAATGAAAACAAAACAAAGATTGTAGTGTTCCAGATAAATGATTAATGCCTTCAAGGGACTTAAGGCACCTTAGCACTGGACAGCAGGAAGTGTCAACAGCAACACAAAGCACTATTACTCCTTCTGGGCTACATAATACATTTCAGAACTTTCTGAAGACATATAAAGAAGGCATCAGGACCTTATCTATACAGTATTTTTTAAAAGAAATCCTGTCACATACGCACTCATACTAGCACATACCCCAGTAATTCAGAGACGTGCTTTGACAGCGAAATGTGAAGTTTAGGAGGATGACTTCCTCCCAAATTATGACTTTTGTAATAGAGCTTGAAAGTATCACCTGTCAACCAAGAAACCCACCACATTTGGTTAATGGCTGGAGAGAACTCCTGACAAGTGTGGCTGGCTGAGTTTTGAAATCCTACAAACTGTAGGACAGCTGATTTCATAAAATATGGAGAACAAAATAGGAAATTGCAGTACAAGCCTCATCAAGCTATCAAATGCCCTAAAAAGCCTCAAAACATTGTGTAACTACATGACCTGAACTTAGTAATTATTGTCAATCACCCAAAAAACATATAAAGACACATATCCAAATCTATGGCAAACAAATCAGTTATGATTCTCTCTTAAAATTATGCTAGAATGTTTAAAATCTCAATTATGTCACTCTTAAAGCCAGGAATGTCTCCTGCAATGGAACAGTTTTGAGATTACTTTGAGGATTTAAATAGTCTATAAAAAAATTAGAGCTATGTGCATTTTCAGCTTTTCAAAAAGAAAGCAGGCTGAGTAACTGTAAGAGTTTGAATCAAAACAAACGGGTTAACCTGTCTGTTCCCCCAACACAGAAGTGAGGGGAAAAAAACAACACACAAACAACTCCGGGTAGGGACAAAAAAGAATGAGGCAAGAGTTTACTGAGCAAATCAGTACAATTACCTTAGCCTTTTTTCCAGCAAAAGGCACAGCAGAAAGCAGCAGTAGGTAGAAGCCCAAGCCAGAGCTGCTCCCTCTGCCATCCCAGCAGAAGAGATGGGTGGCCAACACCCAATGCCTGGATCCCAGAAGCAGCAACCACAGCAGGAAGCCCGCCATGTTACAATTCTAACTTCAAGCTCCACCATACTTTGCTCCAGCCAGCACTTTCGTTTTGAAGCTGGCACAAGGCAAGAATGGTATGAACAGCAGCAGACCTAACCTATGACAGTTGATAACAGAGTCTCTCTTATTGCAGCAGAAGAAACCTGAACCCTTCACATCTTATCTTCAGTAGCTTAATCAAAGTAATCTAGTTATAAAAGTTACATTATTATGAAGCTCTAACAATGGTCACAGACTGAATTAGTCCACAATACTAAGAAAAAATAGTCAGTGACATCCTTGAAGACAACTCATGGAACTGCAGCAGTATTGATACAATGTTATCCTTGTATGTAAGTATCCTTACATGTATCCTTGTATGTATGTATCAAAATTGCAAGAACTGTGCACACACTCTTACCTCTATAATACAGCTTATAAATACTTAATAATTATAATCCTTACTAAGAAAAAAAATCTTTAAGCTATACTCACCTGACATATTTTCCCTTTTCCTTCGTTGCAACAGCACTGCCCTTTCTTTATCTAAACTCCTGAAATGAAAAATGAATTTTTATTCCATTTGTCACGCTTATGCATCAAAGCCTTTAAGTATTAAAACAGGTATTTTTATAGTTACCATTTTCCAATATCACAGAACAAATAAACTAGCTGATTGTTTAGATACTGAAAAAAACATCAGCTGTACACTGTTACCTTACATTTTAATGTAAAGAACATACAAATATCCAAACCACTTTAAAATGTAACTGAATTTCGTATGTTAGTTCATGGATTACAGATAAGCAGGCATTAAACCACCCTCATGAAGATTCTTCAACTGTCACAACACAACACAAACCCAATACTCTGTAACAAGAAGATCCAAACCAACTACTTTTCAGACATAACAGAATCAAATATTCTCAACACAAGGCTTTTATTCTGTGTTTAATTAACAATCTACAACCTAAACAACAGGTAGCATTTTATACTCTACATGGAGCATATACAGGATAACTATTATGACAAGTCAGGTATAATCTACCAAAGTCAGAACGAAATGCCCTCCTTGTCATGTCATAGGACTTCAGGTTTGAAGAGGAGCATACAAATACTCATTCCAGAGCTAGAAATCCTCATAGTGAGCACTGCAGCATATTGGAATATGGCCATAAAGCAGAAGACACTAGAAGTACTGGTGGCAGATGACCTGAAAACACTGCCTGTTAAGGGTTCTCAATGTTTGAGAGCCATGAAATAGACTGTCTGTGTATCAGTCAGCCTGAGATCCAAAATGATTCTTATTTCTGTAAATGTTTTCTACAGTTTATCCTCTGCTTAGTGAGGTGAAACAATACTGCTGTGAGCAAGGGAACAGACTGGTGAGATTATCTGCAGTAGATGTAGCTCCTGTAACTACAATTTTCAGTATTACGCTACATGGTCTGTTTTACCTGCTGGTTGTTTCAGTACCTCCTCTTTTAATATTCTCTAACCAATCTATTCAATTTAAGTGTTTGAACCAAACTACTCACCTTGGTTGACAACGTTCACACAGATATATGTCAGGAATATGCTGCCTGTCAATCCCCATGCAGTCAATGTGCTGCCAGACACTTAAAACAGAAACAAAAATGCATCTTTTTATGTTAGGTACTTTTTTTTTAAACTTGCATGCATAATACACACACACAGAGCCATTTTTTTTTAATCATGATCTTTACTCAGATTAAATACTGCCTAAAGCTATATCTCAATCACTGTCTTCACCACCACTCTGCTAGCTGATTTTCTATTCCACTGATCACTGTAATTCCAATCTTGTGGCTGTCTCACGGTGTCTCTCTGCTTCTTTCCCTCTTGGAAACTTTTCTCTAACGCTGGAAATAAAAAATGGTAAACCATCACAATAGAGAACAAGACTGACAAATACCCTGAGCAAGAAGAGTTACACTTTACACAGTAATGGGCACTTTAAACAAAAGGATTGTTTCCTTTAATAAATATACAAAAATTATATCAAAACATCTACAAAAATGTATGGTTTTTTTAAACCTACATATTTTAAAAGATACGTTTTTTATACACACTCCTCACATGACTCTTAGCACTGTTGGGAAGCACAGGAAGAGCCTCAACTGCTGCCTGCAGTCAGGGGAGAGAGGCTGCTTATTAGACTGAAGGCTAACCTAGGACAGCAGTTATTCTAGAAGAAATGGGGACATAAAAATCACTATTATCTTCCTAGTTGTGAATTTGTCATAACTCTTTCCAGTTCCTCATAGAGAAGCTCTTCCTCAAAAGCAGCAAACTCTACCTAGCTGGTGGCTAGCTCCACTGCTGAAAGAACATCTAATTTATCAAAATAAGGGAAAGTATTATCAGAATCAAGGACCATAAGAAATTACTAACAAGCTTGTTATGTAAGCAGACAAAAGAATGGAGCTCAAATGAATGTTTAGTTAGCCATAACCATTTCAGAAATACACTGAACGTAAAAATAGAAAGATAACAGCAAGTAAATCCGGAAACATGAGATTCATCATCTCCTTTTAAGTATGTAAACTTGAAAAATTTCTAAGCTCATTTTTCCACATGCAAGTATTTAATAGCACCTTATTTTACTATGAATAAGTAGGTGCTCAACCATAAATACAAAAGTTTACACATTTAAATTCAGCTTCTCCTGTCAGAATCCAAGGTATTCTTTTCAGTTATTAAAATTCTTAAAAATATGTACTTTAACAATTAAGAGTTATCAGAAAGATCATGCACAGAGAAACCAGTATTTGAAAAGCTGCTTTCTTTTGCATCCTTCAAGATACTTGATTTACATATAATTTACCAAGATGCTTTAATTACTCAGTACATGCAGATTAGGTCTTTAATTAACCACACTAACAAACTGCTTTGATAAACTACCAAAGAGATACCCTTTTCAGAGGGGAAAAAGAAACACCCACAGGTAAAGGCATGAACAAATAAATATGAGTAGTCACGACAGACTAGAATGAAGAATAAAATATGCACTGCCCTTCAACAATTACCTTGCCTATTAGAAAGTCACACAACCTTCAAACACTGTTTTATTTGAAGGAAATTTCATATGACTCAATGTAATTAAACCATCACTTAGTTATGCTTACTTTCAGTGTTGCCTGAAGTTTTAAGTATTTTTTACCCTTTAAATGAATTTCATATTTGTTACCTGCATTTGTCACAACAGATCATATATCCATCATCATGTGTAAAGCCACAAATGCATCTGGTAATATCAGTTCCATAGCTTCCATCCTCTGAAGTACTGATGGTAGTAGCACTAGAGGTTTCATCAAAGTTGGGAGTGGTAAATATGCCTACTTCATTCTTGCTTATAAGCACTGATGGAGGAGAAGCTGGAGGCGTTGGAGGAGGCCGAGCACCATAGTTATGGTCCTAGATTTTTGCAGAAAGATAAGTTACAACTCTTAAATTCATACACTGATGGTTATTTAAGACAGAGTGTAAGAATTCACTTTGTAAAGAACTTCAGGGACTTATTTTTCAGTAAGTTTAATATCTCATTTCTGTCATTGCTCATTCTTGTTTTCCACCTTCTCAATTATGTTTTACATGTAAGTACACTACGTTCTGTATTCTGCTTCCAATCAACCCTCTTTAGTCAACTTACCCAAGTCCCAGTAAGATATGAAAATGTAAGCATTAATTAGGAGTTGAATTTCCAGTTAGGAATGGCAGATTTTACAAAATTATTTTATACAGAATACTTAGCATGGAACTTACTGCATAGGGCAAACCAATGTAACTGTGTGAATGCGAGCTGCTGGTATACAACTGGTGCGGATAACTGTTCGATTTTTCAACTACGACAGGGCTAGCTTCTACAGATTCTGGTCTGCAAGGTGAAAGACAGAAAAGTAAGTGCCATTAATATGTAACAACTTCTAATTAATTGCCTGCTGATCCTGTTTAAAGAAGCATACAAAAGGGAGAGGGGGACACCAAACACATGCCACCAATGGCCCTCTAGCTCCTCCAAAACCCCTAATCAAACAAGGAAAAACAACTTTCTTTTTTTGTTTAAAGTGAAGCTTCCATAGTGGCAGATAACTTATGCCTCTACGGAGTCACAACATTTTTCTCAAAAATAAGTGCATGCTGGATCACATGACACAACCTGAAAATCAGGACAGAAAAGTGTGTTATGCACTTTGTCAGGGAGTCACTAGTCTGTATGCCCAAATCTACAGAACCGTAACAGAAGCTTCAGAAAGGAGGTCAGTATAATCATGACAAAACATAGAAGCAGTAATTCAGAGAGCTGCAAATGGATACAACCCCATACTACAGTGATCCCATTCAATTCTGCAATGACATATAGAGGAAGCACCACCTGCACCAACCAGTACTCAAAGTGGAAGAAATCAAGTGGGGCAAATCTGTCTTAAAAAGGCGGTTTATCAATTTATCTTTAAATGGGGGGTGTGGGGGGAAAGGTTTTGTAGTGCCCTCTTTAATAGACAAACTGTGGTTTATGTGCACTAAACCACATGAAAGATGAAGGATATTAAAATCACAAGAGCATTGTAAGCTGAAGAAACTGCACCATCAGTACCTTTCCTCAGCAGTTACATTGCCATGTGATGCCAGCATACACATATAGTTGAGACACTTTTAGAGAGCATCTTACAGGTTTTACACTGCACTATGATTCAATCATGCTAGGACAAACATCAAATAAATGCAAAGTTACCTAAATGTCTGGGATTTGGGTGGGTTTTTTTCTGTTGGGTTTTCTGGGGGTTTTGTTTGGTTGGTTTTTGGATTTTTTGGGGGGTGTTCAGTTGCTTGGGGGATGTGTTTTGCATGTGCCTTTGTGGGTTTGGTTGGGTTCCTTGCAGTGTCTACATTTAAAGGCAGGGGAAATACCAGTATCTAAAGCTGAAGACCAGTTCACTTTAATAATTTGGTTTTGTTAATCCTGAAGTCTAATTTCCATGACACACACATTAGTAATTCCTGGAAGTGATTTTTGTTCTAGAAAGTTGGTTACTTATCAATCTTCGTTAAAATAGGTGTCACTGCTTTTTAAGACATTAAGACAGCACATGTAGGCTTTTTTGTATGCTAGGAAGTGATACTGGTTTAGAAGACACCAGAAATTTAGAACTGTTGGTAACATTTTTTTGGTACAAATATAATTACTCATTAGCTTCCTGAAAACAACAGACAGTGTTTTCACATCTACTCAAGTATATCCTAACATTTCTGGTGGCCCATTTCTTCTCATTAGCTTTTCCCCATGCCAGGTTACTACATAATAAAACTGTTTAGAACAAAACACCGGTTAACATGCTGTTCTATGAAGACTTCCGTTTCTAGAAGACTGAAGAAAAAAACATCTTTTAGAGCTAATGTTTCTATTAGTCACCAGCTGCAATTCCTTTTAGAGAGCAAATAAACATGCAAGTGCACAAACCCATGAAGTGCTAACATTAGAAATACAACTTCTGGCTAGCATGAGATAAAGAACAAGTTCTAGAATGCTTTCTCCAGGGGAACCTGTTCTGGTGGGAGGGTTGGACTAGATGATCTCCAAAGCTGCATTCCAATTCCCGTAATTCTGTGGTTCTGCAACACTTGCCGTTTGTTACCTCATAAACCCTCCAAAAAAACTCATTTTTTTCTCTTACATCACTTCTCAAACTTGAAAAATCTCATTCAGATTTTTGGCATTATCTTCTAGACAAAGCTCAGAATTATCCAAGGCTCAAACCTATGACTTAAAACCAAACCAAACAACAACCACCAATCACCCTGAAAAACCTGCAAACCAATAAACCAGACTAAAGTTGGAAAGGTTGTGTCTTTCCAACAGATTTCCCTTCAGCCATTTACTAACCTAACACACTCATCCAGTAATTATACATCACTGCCATCATTTTGTTAATCCTTTTGAGCTAGCCAATCAAAATGCCAATGAATCAGGCACTATTTATCCATCATGGGTAGGACAGAATTTAACCTATCTTTCTCCAGTTCAAGAGGGTCTTGACCACTCTGTCACTTTTACTGCTGTTCTTCAACATTTATTGAATGGGACAAGCAGCAGCACAGCTGCATGCACCCATCATACCTATCTTCAACACTCAACCTAGGTCTTGTTTACTTCAGTATATGGAAAATGCTCAGTTTTCAGAGCATGATGGCTTACTGGTTCAGTACATGGAGGGAATTGAGGTACAAACCATCGTTTAGCAATGGCACAATTAATTTTCAAGAGTGATACTCATTAAAAATAAATGTTACCACAACCTAAATACCAGCTACTTTAACATGAGAGCATTTAGTGAAAGACACCTGAATGGAAATGTCCTAAAAAGAGGTCACACATATTTCATCAACTGACTATGAAAACTGAGAAGGTATTCTAAATCTCTTGCAAAATGCAACTCAAGACAATACAAACCACTCCCTAAATCCATTTCTACCTACTCTAGAAATTTATAAACCACTTAGAGAATTAAGTTAAAGAGAGTCCTAACAGTTGTGGAAACCAGTTGCATTAAGGTTACAAAAAGCCCAAAATACAGAAAACAAATGCATTTATCCCCAACCATTTTAACACCCAAACAACATTCAGAATACAGGGTTAAAAATGAAAAAGGGCAGTTTTACTTGAGCAAACACAGCCAGAAAGTGGGTAGGAAAAAATACTATTAGATACAAAGGCAATTTAAACCTTTGCCTTAAAAAGGTTTTAACTTAGATACAGAAATGGACCAGAATCATCTTACAGCAAACATTTTATCAAACATTTATCCGGGGTGGGGGGGGGTGGGGGTGCACAGATAATCCTTTAAATTAAAGCTTTGAATGTATCCACTCCACTTATACATTCAAAGATTAGACTGGGATGGAAATACAGGGGGGTGGTGGAGCTAGGTATTAATCATCATAGGTTTCCTTTACAGTTAACAGAAAAGGAATGGTCATAAGCAGTACAGAAAGCACATCCTCTATACTTTCTCCTTCTCAAATAGGCATCTCAGAACTTGAGAGCTTTATGAAAGAATCTCTCTTGGTAAAATAAGTAATTGTACAGCTGACTGAAGCATGAGATACAATTTAAATGAAAAAATAATTTTTAGAATTTTCTTAAGTAGGGCTCTGGTAGCAAGGCACCAACTGTTGGTGTTTTCATGGGCACCCCAAAAAGCAAGTTTTCAGGAAAAAAGAAGTGTAAGCACTCAGAGCTGAAAGAATACTATGAGGGTTTCATTGGTTGTACTTTTGGACATAAGCCAATTCTGTAATGGATTGAGGTACTAAGCTTGTCAAACTGAGCATAGCACACCTTATCTTCACCTCCATCAACTGCACCTTTAAATGTCTAAGTAAAGAAAATATTTACGATGTTTTCAGTTTCCATCAAAACTGGTTGATTATCATAATACAGTATATCTGAAGTTAGATCCCCAATCCTACTATTATGCCCTAAAATAAACAAATATTACCATGATAAACTGACAATGACATTTTGCTAAAATGTTGTATCTACTTAAATGTTGTGTTCAGCAATTCAAAACTGTACCAAATATTCAAAAGGAACAAAATTAAGAGCACTACAAAAAAAAGCTGCCCCCACACCCTTGGCCTGCAATTTTTAAGACATTCCTTTGACTTTTGAAACAGTAACATGGGTTGTGTTTTTTTTTTCAAATGAATAAATAAATAAAAGGCAAGATAGCCAAACCCTCAAATGATTGTCACTCTCCAAGAGAAAAAACTCTCATGTCCTGGATCATTTCCTACTGTTTGTATTTAAAAGTACAATGCAAACTGAAAATAATCTGTACATTGCCAGCAGATGGCACTAATGAGAAATTAAGGAAGTCAGATGAGATCAGGTAGTTTAGAAAAACTCAGTCTCTGAAAACTTATATAGGTAATTTATATTAAGAGAATTAACTATCAAATATTCTAGGCCAATAGCCAAGTTCCATGCCCCACATCCCATTCCTTTTAAATACTATTTTGTTTCTGATCATGTAATTAAAAAAAAAAAAAAAGGGGCTGGGGTGTGACATGGATGTGTGTGGAAGTGGTTTCTGACTAACACCCAAAATACAATCAGTCCTTCAGAATTTGGGGCCATCAACCACTTCTATAAAAATGCAGGTGTTCAAATGGGTTAGACAGATAAAACTTAAAACTCAAAATTTTCAGAGACAGGTGGTTATCCAAGCCTTAGGCTACGAAAATTTAGCTGTCAAAACTCCAAATGAAACCTCTTGCTTTCAAGCATACTTTGGCAACATCAATCTGCCACACCAATTTGATAGGTCTAATTTTCAAGTTCAAGTTTGTGTTCCCGTTCCACCAGCACACCGAGCAATATCTGGCTGAAAGGATATAGGAACATAACTTATTTTGTATGAAAGAAGTATTTTCTATTTCAAGATGCTTCATCTAACTAAAAACATTTGACGGGCTTCACTACCTAAACAACAAAGGACTGAGCAATAGTTCTTTACCATAAAGCAGGTTCTGCTATCTAAGCATCCCATAGCAGGCCTTAAAACGATAGGCTGGCCCAATACCATCTGTAAGAACTGTGAAGCTTCCCATTGTACTAAAAGGCATTTAATAAATCAATCACTGTTTCAACAACAGTCATGGGGAGGGTACATCTTTTGTTTATTTAAGACTATAACAACATTCATGTATGTTTTCTCCTGGTCACCAAACTCAATCCAATGATCAGGATTGAGGACTGTCAGGTTCAGTTTACAGACCTTCTGTCTAAAACCAGAGAGAGCAGTACCGCCCATGGTATTTCCCAGTGTGTAGCATACACTCATGCTCTAAAAGGTGGACTAACACTCTCTTAAGGGGCATTCTGAACTTTCCACAATAGCTGGATCTGTTTACAAGATCTTTAACAGTAAGAAGTCATGCATATTTATCTTCATAAATACTTTTACAAATACATGTTCAGACTACTATGGCACTACAAAAATCAATGCACCACTGGAGAGCTCACTGAGGCACATGTAATGTAAGAGGCAGACTACTTAATCCAATTTTAAGACATAAAAATCTTTTAGTGAGTTATTTTCCGCAGTTATTTGCTACAATTACTCAAAATAAACCAACAAAAAAAACGCAACATAAAAAAACCCAAACCACAAAAACCCCCAACAAAAACCCCCTCAAACTTGAATTATTGTCTTATATAGATCTATCCCTTAGTTTGAAGCCCCTCCCCCCAAGTTTAAAATCTCATCACTAAGAAATTGCACTAAACTGAGATTTCCACCCCTCCCTACCCCCCACCCCCAAGCTCCTTCTGCATATTCAGGTTTGCCACTAGCCCCTTCTTGCAGTTGCTCATGCTTTCAGCAACTGGTGAAGCAATATCAGACAGGTCAATTAAGAGTAAACAAAATCCAACTCCTCCTTATCAGGAAACCCCCAGAATTCGCTCAAAGACCATCTATGGTCTGTACGAGTATGATCTATATGCTACATGCTACTCTCTGAAGAACACCTACAAAATTACATTGAAGTATTACCAAAGATGATAGAAAAGGCTTACAACTTAGATGAGGGTCACAACTTTGTGTCACACTTCCTTAGACAGTGACACGGGTTTTAAATCAGTGCAAACCAACCTACAGATTTTTTCAACCTAAGTATGGCAGAGGTGACAAGAATTAATCTCATTAGTAAATCACTTCAGATCTGAAGAAAAGCAGTTCCTAACTGGGCTGCTGTGCCACAGTACCAAGCGAATAACACACTGTGAAC
Organism: Dryobates pubescens; assembly: GCF_014839835.1. Lineage (NCBI taxonomy): Eukaryota > Metazoa > Chordata > Aves > Piciformes > Picidae > Dryobates > Dryobates pubescens. Next base: position 15,401,894 of record NC_071638.1, read on the forward strand.
TCTATCTTGTTTATACTGACAACTATATTTATTTATTTTAATTTCAGCATGGCATGCTTTGTCTGCAAAGAATGTCAGCAGCTGCAGAAATCACAAGCTTTCTCTAAACATAAAAGAAAACCACAGGAGAAGATAATGAAAAGAGCTGTGAATGGGTCACTCAAATTAAAAACTCTGCACCAAAGAACTAGTGTTCATGGTGTAAGAAATTAACAAAACAACTTTAAAAATTTTATGTGACAAAAAGCTCCCAATTGCAAAGTTTCTGTATGTAAACGGTGCAAGATTAGAATAGTCTCATATGTAACTGAAAGGCCTTAAAAAGCCTTTCAAGAGTTTTGCTTGCAGTAACATTTCTCAAAGTTTTTGGAGGAAAGTAATTTGCTTCTAAAACTTAGCATATGCTAAGACCAGCCCCTGATCCGGAAAGAAAAAAAAAAAAGCAAACAACTCTCCCTAACCAAAATCCCAAAATTTATTATGCTTATTTCATACAAAGGAAAAGTTTCTTGATTTCAGAATTTCATTAGCTCTTTGTAATCTTTTACAGACAGTTACTAACTTAAATGAATGATTAATAAGTGAAGTTCTCCTAGCTTTTCAATACAAAATAACTTTGTGAAGACACAGAATTAGACAGTTCAGCCAGGCCTCCAACTTCCATAAATAAAAGGCACCTTCATCTTATTACTACCACTTTCTTGCAATTTACCACATCAAATTAGGTTACCTTTCTATTATGGGAAATAAAAAAAAATAATTTTTACATATATTTAAAAGGAAACCAAAATGGCAATATATTTTAAGTGTGAAAAGCAAACCAAGCAGTATCTATGTTTCTTTGGCTGATAAGCAAGAAAAATATGCCCCTGTATAACAGCTTAGCTTCTCCTTCTCTGCTCTCCCTGAAGAGGAAGAAACTGACTTAAAAATAAAGTGACAGTTATAAAGTAATTAAAGAGTCAATAAAACTCCTAATTCCTCTGCAATTCTATTTAGGGAAACACTCACGAGAGGAAAAAATACTATATAGAAAATGAAAACTTACAAGTAATGTTCAAATACTTACTCTGAGCCTGCAGCCATTTCCAAATAATTAGTATCTGCTGTGTCAACCCCCAATGGGATCACTATGCTCATGACGTTCGTTTCTGATAAATTCGATTACTACGGAGTCCTATGCATTGGTATCCAAAACACTGGGGCATGCCAGCCACAGTGCTCATTGCAAACATCTAAGTGCATCCACAAACCCTGTTAAAAAAAAGAGAGGCGTAAGACTGAGTCAGTTAATCTGAAAACCAGGCAATTTTACATCACATATTTGAAAACAAACTTATTTGTCACAATTATCTATTTTATACAGAATCACAGAATCTATCTGATTAGAAGAGACCTCAAAGATCATCCAGTCCAACCCTCAACCCAGCACTTAAGGGTCAACACTAAACCATGCCCTTAAGTGCCAGGTCCACATGCTGCTTAAACACCTCCAACAACAGTGACTCCATCACTACCCTGGGCAGACTTTTCCAGTGTTTGAGAACTCTGTGAAGAAGTATTTCCTAACATCCAGCCTGAACCTCTCCTTGCACAGCTTGAAACCATGTACTCTAATCCTGTCACAGCCTTGCTCCAACCTCTCTTCAGGTAACTGTAGAGAGCAATGAGGCCTCCCCTCAGCCTTCTCTTCTCCAGACTGAAGAACCCCAGCTCCTTCAGATGCTCTTCATAGGCCACGTGCTCCAGGCCCTCCACCAGCCTCACTGCCCTTCTCTGGACACACTTCAATACATCAATGACCTTCCTGTAGTGAAGGGCCCAGAACTGAACACAGCACTTGAGATGTGCCCTCACCAGTGCTGAGCACAGGGGGATTATCACCTCCCTGTCCCTGCTGGCCACAGTGTTTTGAGTACAAGTCAGGATGCCTCTGGCTTTCTTGGCCACCTGGGCACACTGCTGACTCATGTCCACTCAACTATCAACCAGTACCCCAAAACCCCTCTCCAAGTCGCAGCTTTCCAACCACACATCCCCAGGTCTGTAGCTTACCATGGAGTAGTTGTGACATGGCACTTGGCCACCTTGAACTTCACACAATGAAGTCTCGGTCCATCAATTTAACCTGTCCAGATCCCATTGTAAAGCTTCCCTACCCTCCAGCAGATTGACACAGCCACCCAGCTGGGCATCATCTGTAAACTCATTGAGGGTGCACTCAAGCCCCTCAACCAGATTGCTGATAAAGGTATTTAAGAGCACAGACCCCAATACTGAACCCTGGGGGACACCACTAGTGACTGCTCACCAGTCAGATTTAACTCCATTCACCAACACTCTTTGGGCCTGGCCATCCAGCTAGTTCTTAATCCAATGCAGACTGCACTTATCCAAGCCTTGCACCATGAGTTTCTAAAGGAGAATGCTGAAGGCGACAGTGTCAAAGGCTTTACTAAAATCCAAGTAGACAATGTCCATGGCACTTTCTTCATGCACTAGGCAGGCCATCTTATTGTAGAAGCAGATCAGTCTAGTCAGGTAGATCCCCTGCTGACTGAGCCTTATCACTTGGTTGTCTTGGTATGTGCTGCATGATGGCACCTGCTCCATTAACTTTCCTGGCACCAAGGTCAGAGTGACAGGCCTGTAGACCCCTGGATCATGCGTCCAACCTTTCTTGTAGATGGGCATCACATTTGCTAGCCTCCAGTCAACTGGGACCTCTCTGGTTAGCCAGGACTGTTAATAAATAATGGTGAGTAGTCTGGTGAGCACATCTACCACTTCCTAAAGTACCACTGAGTGGATCCCATCTGTTCCCATAGACTTGTGCAAACAAAAGGAAAACAATCATCTCTAAAGTTAACTTCAAATACACTTACTTTAGGTATGTTATAATCTCAAGGTCTGAACTTAAAAGGATTATAAATTGACAAAAATATTACAATTTAAATTGGTGATTTAAAAAAAAAAAAAACACTCATCACATTTGGTGAGGTAATAAAGATTCACTTTATGGCAGACTTACTCAATTGGACATATATCTGCTTACTGCTCTACACTGTCAGAGCCCAGTTGGTATACCCTTCAATAGAAGCCCAATCACAGAATTGTTCAAATATTTCTTACAGAGGATTATTCACTTTACATACACTTTGACAAAAAAACTGTGATGGTTTAACAAAACACCAAAAAACCCCCAAACACCAACTCTTGAATGTTCACAATACAAATTAAGTATGTTAAAAGAAACAATGTCAGTATGTTTTTAAACCAAAGTCATTCCAATGGTTCATAATAATAATAAGGAATTACATTTTAATAGACCACTATGAGAAGGTATCATAACCATCAAGAGCCACTTTTGAAAGTGATTCTTAAGCAGTAAACTAGAAAGAATCAGTAGTAGCTTTTAATTGTACAGCAAAGCTACGACCTACTTGACTCACACACATGAATGCAACAATCCTACCTGTATGCCACTTACTACTAGTGACCCCCTCCTCTTACTAAGAGCACCCAAAAAAGCATAAGAGAGGAGAAGTACATAGCAGCTTGGATGTCTCTATTCACAGATTAGTATACTGATGCATTTTTATATCCTAATACAGTTAAGGTTTTCCATGAGTGATGAGGTGTCAGGGGGTAACACAAGGTATCTCTTCCCCCTCCCCCCACCCTTTTTCTCCCTTTACAAGGAAATAGGGAGAAAAAAAAGGTACAGAGTTTTAGTTGACTTACAAAAAACAGATTACTTCTCTGCTAGTAAAGTATCAGATTACACCAGTGTGTGTATATAAATAGAGAGAGAACAGGGAAAAGGAATACTTGTCCAAGATCCCCTAACAGGCAGAAGTGCAGCTGCCCAGAAAGAGAACAGGAAGAGCGAGAAAGCAACCAGTGCCCCATTTCCTGGGTTCGCAATGCCGTCGTAACTCATCATCTGATAGTGGTGGATATATATACACTATGCAGTTCAAACCACTGCACTAGGTAACTGAAGCTGAAGTACCCCCCTCTTTGATACCTACATAATTAATACTATGCAGGAGGATGCAGCCAGACTCTTCTCACGGATGTGCAGCAACAGGACAGGGGCAATGGACAGAAACTGGAACACAGGAGGTTCCACACAAATGCAAATAAATTCTTCACTTTGAGAGTGGCAGAGCGCTGGAACAGGCTGCCCAGAGAGGCTGTGGGGTCTCCATCTCTGGAGATACTCAAAACTCGCCTGGAAGTGTTCCTGTGTGATTTACTCTAAGTGATCCTTCTCTAGCAGGTCAGTTGGAGTAGATGTTCTTCACAGATCCCTTCCAACCCATACTATTCTGTGGTTCTGCAGTAACTGCAAACTCCTTCCCCAAGTGTCAGAACTGCAAGAACACAGACCATTTTACAGTGAAGCACATACAGTGCCTAATAAATACACTTCTCGTCTCCCTTCTTACAAAGTGTAGTATCTTAGATAAGTCTACAAAAGCCCAACAGTTTTGAGATCAATGTATTTTACAACACTGGATTGCCGAGGAAAACAAACAAACAAATCTAGTAAGCTTCCTGTGAAAAATTAAAAAAAAAAAAAAAAAAAAAAAAAAAAAAATATTATTCCTTTTATTGACAAAGCTGGTATCTTCAAAATGAAGTGTCATCTATACAGGGGTTCCCTAAGGTATGAACACCAAGTCTTCATATATCACTTTATCTTACTACTGAAGTCTGTCAATCAACATCAAACATCTTGGTATGTTCTTAAGTGCCTAAACTTTCTATAGTTCTTTTTTTTTTAGACAGCAGAAGACCCATTACAAGTCACTAAATACAATGAACTGAAAAGCAACCAGGCAAACTGCTGTGGGACTATCTTGCTTTTCCTCATTTGAACACTGAGTGTTTTCTTATCAAATACCACAAATACCAAACTGTATGCATAAGCTATGCATAAAATTAAGGGAAAACCCATACTATTTTCAAGAACAAGAAGCAAGAAAAACCCGTTAAATCAAAAGCAGGTATAGAGTATTTTGAGTAGCAGGCATAAAACAAACCCCAAGCCTGTTTTACACTCTAAAGAGAGTACTCACTACTGCCATCATGCAGTTTAATCTACTCATAGGGTAAAATCCTGAATGACTTCATCTTCATTTACTTTTTTGGAAGAGGAGAAATAAATGGCAAGCTGTAAAATAAGTAATATTAATTCCTACCCAATAACTGAAATAAACCCAACATTTTTAGTCCAGCTAAATTGGCTATCACAGGTTGTTTTAATATTAACTGCAATTTCACCTATGCTAACAAATCATTAGCATACTAGATTTGCCCCAGGTTAACACAGTCTGTTATCATAAGCGCCCCCCTCACACATAGGAGGGAAAGTAACACAAAAAACCCTCTAGGTTGAGATAAGGTGTTCAATGAAGTGATACGATGAACAATTACTTTTGCCTGGTTTGCAGAAAAGCACAGCAAAAAGCAGAAGCATCAGCAGAAGCCAGCAACCAAATGATCACTGCACCCCCAACCTGTAGCCAGCCCTGACAGAAGGCCAACACTACAAACAGCAACCAGAAACAGGAAGCCTGTAATGCTACAATCTGAGCTTCAAGCCCCATGATACTTTGCTACAGCCAGCACTTTCATTTTAAAGCTGCTATGACATCACTATAGTATTGAATATTCACCAGCAGATTCAACTCAACCCACAACAAGACTTTACACTTGTTATTAGGTAAGACTAGAAAAGTAGGTCCAAAAGATATACTTAACAGCACTACCTGGGATCAAGATCCTCACTTGGACATTTCACACTTAAAATTACTTTTAGTGGGGGTGTGGTTTTCCTTAATTGAATTTTCTTTGAACACTTCTGACCAAGTGACAACTAGAAATTAATGTCGGGAAAAAAGCCCAGGAGATTCAGGGTAGTGAAGAACCTGCCTTTGACATCTACGGCATCTCCAAACTCACATTAAACAACTGACATCACCCAATCACTCCCTATTCAAGTGGCCTTGTCACAACACAGAGAAAAGAGGTATAGTTATCAGATCCTACAGTCAAGTGAAATTTGGGTTTGTTCTGCATTACTTTAAAAAGCAAAGACCTCTATGTTTATATTTTTAGAACTATGTACATAGAGAAAATCAATTGCTAAAGCATGGCCCAATCAACACCATCATCTCTGAGCAAGCAAATACATCACCACTCTTCTGAGAAAAAAAAATAAAATTGGGAGGAACACAGCAAGTAAACTCCATACCCCACTGTAAGCTACTGAAATATATCTTTAAGCCTTAGTCTTAGTTAAGATACTAATCTACAATGAATAAAATCATACTTGAGGAACTCACATTTCTTTTGTCAAACAGCATTAAAATGAAGTTGTGCAATTCAAAAGGAAGCTGAAAATTATTTTAATACTACTTCAGCATATTTACCACTCTAAGATTTCAGGTCTTCACACACACGCACAAAACCCTCCAATGCTTTTCCTCTGCCTTTAGTTAAGCATGGAAGAATGCAGACAAACACAGGCTTGCAGTACCTATACAGATAAGGCAATTCAAATAAATATAGCTCATTATTTTTGAGAAGTCATCCTCAATGAAGCCCTGTAATGAAGGTAGAGAATACCCAGGCTAAATTAATTACACTATGTCCACTTATTAACAGAACTGTAACCTGGCAGATCATCCAGTGATGAAGACCACAATGATGCAAGATTTGGAATGAAGGAAAATAACTGTTTTCTGTCATGCCAGAACCCTTGTTGTGATACACTAAAATATTCCCAATACTTTTATTGGATTATACTACAAAAACATGAAGGTTGAGAACAGAAAATAATGTAAATGTTGGGAAATTTTCTTCCTTATGCATCTCAAAAGTGATGGCTTATCCTTTGAATCTTGGAATTGCAGATGTGTCATAAAATACAATCTGCAACCATAACATGGTGCTTTCAAAATTCGCGACGTACCTACAACCCTTCTCCCATGGCCTTCTAGGAAACAGTTTTCAAAGGGGAATTTTATTTAAATAACTGGCCAGGAGTGAAAAAAAAGATGCTAGAGAAGTGTTCCTACAATCCAAGCAGATCACACACAACTTACTGTTTGAGAAAATCTTTCTTTGAGCACTACATTAATTTGAAAGTTAAGAAAGCCAACACTAGTTTGTCCAGGTAATTTCAGGGTCAAAGACACCATATAAAAACTGCTGGTCCAAAGTTCCAAGATCAGTTCCTTATTGTGCAAAGTAGCTCATCTACCATATTTTAATCTCAACAGTAAAGGACCTCAGATTTTATTAAGGCCCACTCTACTATTTTAGTGGTAACAGACTAGAATCTATGAAGGAATTCTGCCAATTTCTTAGATCAGGTTTTCTTCATTATTATCCTACCAGCACAACTTTATTACATGAAACTATAGTCTTTATTTGAAGAAATTTTGCCTTTAATTGCAATTAAGAAGTGTATTTGGTCCTAATATTATTTTAATCTTAAAAACAAACAAAAACCGCAACCAAACAACAAACTTTTCCTTTATTCATTTACCTTACATAAGATCAGCCTCCTCCAAGAAATTAATCACACCTTACCATTTAAACACATTGGTTTACATTTCCAGTGTCAATGCTTTTTCTCTCTAGAAAATACATGGGAGCTTTTAGACATAGCCATATGAAGACTACCATGCTTGAAGCCACACCATACTTCCCACAGTTCTTTTATGATACCAGAACCTTCTTTTTTTTTTTTTTTTTTTTTACACAACAACAAAAGAACACAATGCATTCCAAATTACTCATCTATGTGGCTTTGTATAAAGAACATAATTTATGTATTAAACAGAAAATAACTTACATATTATCCCTGAGGTATTCCACTTACACAACAATATTCTGTAGTCTTAACGAAGACCACATTTTTCCTTTCTGCCATGTCGTTCTAAGATCAATTGTGTGACAGTAGAAGAAAAAACTTGTTTACTGGTACACAGAAAGGAAAAAACCAAACAACCCACAAAACAAAAAAACCCACAAATATTGAGAGGGCTCAACTCTTGAATCAAAAAGTAAAGTGGTAATCTTCGAAATTACATTAGTATTTTTTAAGCTAATCCTACACAGTCCAAATATTCAAAATGAAATCCAGTTGCTATGGTCAAATATTGGCACAGAACTCCAGCATGTCTTTTCTCCCCTCTTTCAACTTGCTTTTTAGGGCCATTGAAAGCTGTATAGAACAGTTTCAGGAAACAAGCATATGATAGATCACCTAGACAGAAAAGCACACTTGAAAAATAAGAACTTGGAGTCTAGCCAAACTGTCCAGATGACTCCATCAAGATTTCATAAGCCCAGCTATCGATCATCCTCTAAGTGCCAAGAGGCCAGACAAATTCTTCCATGGCATTTTCCTTAAGTATCTTTTTGTTGCTTTCGCTGTATAAAAGTTAGGAATGGAATTCAAAGCTAGGTACAGTGCAGCATTCTTTTCTAATTTATAAAGGGGCATCAGTGAAAATAAATTATGCTTCAAATTATTTCTTAGCTCGTATCTGAAAAATTTTTCACATGTAAAAATTAGAGTATTATGTAAGTTGATCACTAAACCACTTTGATTTTCTCACATCATTATGCATTATAAAAAGTCCTTTCCCCCCTTCTTTATTACTTCAATATATAGTTGTCATTTTGTCTAGCAATTCTCTATCACTTACCACCTGTCAAGAATTACAAGATTTTTAAAAGTAAGTAGTTACACAATTTAGATGTTTCAAGACTATGAGATTTCATCACGTAATTTCCCTGCATAGAGAATTACCAGGGACTTCGTAAACAAGGAGTAGATATTTAAGGGAGAAAAATGAAATTACATTAGACTATTTCATGAGAGGAAACAGTGGTGGCTTAAAATGTGTAATTATTTACATTTTATACTAATGCATAAAACTTTACCTCAAACTCCTTAACTACTGACACTGCAGACTAGTCAAATTACCTGCTCTTCACAAGGTCTATATACAACGCATAACAGAAATGTCTGAGAATAATTATTACTCCTGAACATGTGAAAAATTACAGCCCATGTTTCTCAACTTAGAGAAACAGCTAGTTCACCTCATGTTAAAAAAAGAGCTCATATGCCCAGAGCACACGTACAAAGGAGGCTCTCTCTCGCTGTCCTAAGAGTAATGGTTAAACCCATTGCTCATACTCTTTAAATACAAGCAAAAAAATTATCCACAATTTCCTGGAACAGCATTACACACTATATGCATAAAGATTCATTTTTAAGAGATGTGCACAAATGTGAGGGAATTAACTTGACACTTACTGTAACAAATATAAAATTGCTGAAACAAAGTGATTGGTACCGTCAATTTTCCACTCGTGTGTGAATCAAGAAGGAAGAGGAAGAGCAGAGAGTTATCAGATTTACAGATAAAAATTATTCAGACGTAAAATACACAAACTAGTTACAGTCTTAAGTCAAGCAAGACAGTCCAACCAACACACGATGCTGTAACAGTTATAACTGCCAAGTCACAAATATGAAAACAATCTATCTCTATTTATTCAGCTCTAAACACAAAGGAAAACTCCAACTTCCATTTGCTCCCAATAGAAAATTCATGCTACTGTGGGTCCAGGCTGGCTCCACAGTCAAGTAAGATCACTCTGAAACTAACTACAGTCTCTCTTATCAACAAGGTATTTCAGGCAAGATTTCCAAGATGGTATTACTGCTTTCAGACCTTTGCTGACTCCGGTGTTAGCTTTTTATACAAATTTTATGTAACAAGGCACATATGACCCAAAGGTATTACTCTATTTTATTGTCTTATCTCCAGGAAGAAGAATCTACGACATGTGCTGGTGCTTCCTTCCCCTCAAAATTGCTTTTTCTACAAGGGGAGATAGCTAAAAATGTTTTTCAAGTGATGTTACTCAATATAGCACACAGGAACGTACTTTAAAATTGAAAGACACCAAATCAAGTCTACTACATACAAAGGAAAAAGATAACTCAAAGGACAAACACAAGCATCTTCTATGCATAAGGTGCTTTTTATTTGGCATTCATTCTCAACACTCCTCTTCCTTCACACCTTCCCCCCCCCCCCCCCCCCCCCAGTCACATCATACATGCATGCACATTTTACAATCACTAGCAAAGCCATTCTTGTCATTCTTTTCCTCAGGTTTACAGGCAAATAATTTCAACCTGTGGTCCTGGGGACCACCCTTCCCACAAAGCAATCCAGGAGAATGGACCTAAGAAAAGTTGGTAACACCTATGCTCTAGCACGGTCTAGACAAGGGAAAGTTCTGAGCAAAAATGCACCTATCAGTACAGTGTGTAGTAGTAGTCCTGAGTTGTCACATTGCCAATAAACTGAGTTTTCCCACCTGATTTCACTCCCTACAGCATTGTTTCTTTCATTTAAAAAAAAACTTCTATTTATTTATTTTAACTGGGAGAGACTATTTACAAGAAAAGAGAAGAAAACATTAAGAAAATTGTACTTAAAAATTAAATCTCTTTTCATAACACTTTTGCTTTCTCCTACTACTCTGAGCACTCACATCTTCACTAAATTATAGTTATCTCGAAAACTACTCATAGAAACGACACATGTGCTTGCAGCCCAGAAGGCAAACTGCATCGTGGTCTGCATCTAAAGAAGTGTGACCAGCAGGATGAGAGGTTATTCTTCCCCTCTACTCTGTTCTTGTGAGGCTCCACCTGTAGTACTGCATTCAGTCTGGGTACCCCCAACACAGGAAGAACATCAAACTGCTGGAGTGGGTCTAGAGGAGGGCTACAATATTACAGTATCACAGTATATAAGAGGTTAGAAGAGACCTCAAGAGATCAGGTCCATCCCCGCTGCCAAAGCAGGATCATGTAGTGTAGTCCCCACAAGAATGCATCCAGGCAGGTTTTGAATGTCTCCAGAGAAGGGGACTCCACAACCTCCCTGGGCAGCCTGTTTCAGTGCTCCGTCACCCTCACCATAAGGAAGCATCTCCTCATGCCGAGGTGAAAACTTCTATGTTGAAGTTTGAACCCATTGCTCCTTATTACTGTATGCCACCAAAAAGAGCTTGGTCCCATCCATTTGATACCCACCCTTCAGATACACATTGATGTGATCCCCTCGAAGTCTTCTCACAACTAAATAGCCCATCATACGAAGACATATTAGTCTTCATCATCATACAAAGATGATCAGAGGGCTGTAGCACCTCCCCTATGGGACAGGCTGTCACAGTTAGCACCATTCAGCCCAGGAAAAGAGAAGGCTCTGGAGACCTTATAGCAGCCTTCCAGTTCCTGAAGAGGGCCTACAAGAAAGCTGGGGAGGGACTTTTTTACAAGAGCTTGTAGTCATAGGACAAGGGGGAATGGCTTTAAGCTGGAAGAGGGTAGATTTAGACTGGGTATTAGAAAGAAATCCTTTACAGTGAGAGTGGTGAGACACTGGAACAGGTTGTCCAGGGATGTTGTGGATGTCCCCTCCCTTAAGTGTTCCAAGGCCAGTGACCAGGCCTAGTAGACAGTGTCCCTGCCCATAGCAGGGGGTTTTGAACTAGGTGATCCTTAAGGTCCTTTCCAACCCCAACCACTCTACCATTCTATCTTTAATCAGCCTTAAAAGGATAAATAACTAATCTTACTCACAAGGCAATTCTAAACTTTTTCCCCCAACATGCTCCACCATGTTACATACTTTGCTAAGAGATGTTCCAAATGTTATACCACTGCAAGTTGCAGAAAGGCTTAATTAACAACCGTGAGTCCAAATTCAGACCTTACAGGTAAGTTAACAGTTTACTTAAAAGCTGGAGCAAGACAAAAAATTGTAGTAGATAAAAATAAAGACACAGTAGGCACATTCAAATACAATATAAAAATTAGGACCTGTTTACTCCTACCAACCTAATATTCTCTATATCCCTCTCATAGCAGTATCTTCCTCCCAATCTTCCTCATCAGAATAGTTGTTCCTGACCGAAGTCATAAGCCCTTCAATCTCCTACACCATCCACACTGAACCACATATTGTCAGAAGTCAGGCCCTACCCTTACCTACTTCTCACATCCTGTCACTCAGACGGAAAAGGTACCTGATGTAGCTGGGTTGGAGTTACACACATCACAAATAACGGCTAAAATCATGCTGCTTCTCCCTGCCTCTCGAAGGACACTGCTCATAGCCATATCTTTCCATCTCCTTTTGGATTTTCACTAAGCTTCAGAGATCTCAAGAGTATTAATTTCCTAGCTCTTTTAAGTTATTGGTTGCACTTATGGAGACCTAGCAATCTTTAGAACAACTTAAGCAACACAGCTATTACAGCCAAACTACTAAAGCTCATTCTCCTGCTTCGCTTTCAATCTGGTGGCAATACAGAGCAAGAACAAGCATGATTACTTATGACTATTCTGATACAATACATATAGGACTTCACATTCAATAAAGACCTCAGTCATGTTTGGAATGACAGCCAAACTTCACGAATTAGCCTTGAGTTTGGGATCTAGAGAAGAATTAAAAAGAACTGCCTCCTCTGTGGTATCTGAGATTTATGCACTAAAACACCCCTTAAGTTCCTATCAGGTAATGACCGATACGTCAGTATTAAATGCATTACACTAACTCTAGTCCGTAGAAAGAAAGCTGCCCTTTTAAAGTATAAACCTAGAATATGTGTGTAGCTAGAAAGATTTCTGCCATACAGAAGAGCTAGCTTCTACTAGCCATAAGGTATCTTCCCTTTACTGTATTTGGTCCAAGAATGATCTTCTTATGTATTCCTGAAGAAATGATGGAAAATGGTCTCTACCTAAAATATTTATCAGTCCATCAAAACATGGAAGACTTCCCCTTACCTCTTCTCTCTCTTCACTCCTTTTCTTCTCTCACTGGAAGTTAGACAAAATATGAGACTAGGAAGAGAAAAAGAATGAGTGGTAGAAGGGAAATAAAGGTAAATGTAGTTACAGAAAGAATTAGTTTATTGAGCAGAAATCTATCAAAGAATCAATAAGCAGAAGTATTAAAAAAACCCAAAACCAAATCAGCCATGCTTAGTGATTTTAGTTCTTCTATTTACAGAAATCAACCCCAAAACTGAAAATTGTCAATCGTTCACGTGTCTAAGTTTACTAAATATTTGCTATACTTCTTAAACCACACACAAGGAATGCCTATTCATTCAAATTCATCAATTATTTGAGCTGGAGAGTAAAGGAATTGCAAAATACAGACAGTACAACATATGAAGCAGAGAAAGAGCACTGCTGCTTGGAGAAGTAACCTGGCTACGTAACACTAATGCCTAAATATCACTGCAAGATGTAAAATTCCTTTAAACAGACGTTAAAATATTAAGAAAGCCAAATTAAGTAGTTACCCAACAAAATAAATAAATCCTGGCTTTAAGACATTCTACCAGCTGCTTTACTGTAAACATTTTACTCATCTACCACAAAGCAGAAATAGCTGATTAAACTTACACAAAATGCCTGTGACAGGTTTTTCTCCAAGAAAACCTTAAGTCTGTATTTTCAGATGTTTGTTAAGAATAAGAAGTGTTTCTGCAAGTACACACAGCCCATATTCTGCAAGATTACTCAAGTCATTCCTACAACTTCAAGGGCTAACCATATTTATTTTTTAAATTAAATATAACAGTGTAGCTCATAGCGATTCAGTCACTGGAAGGTCTAAACTCAAGGTATAATACTGCTCCCAAGAAGCAGTTAGGCTTTTGGGCAGAGAAACACATGGCTACAAACACAGAGCAGTACACCTTCAACAATCCAAGTATTTCGCTGGTTTCATGACATCAAACAAAATAATTAAAGAGGTTTTATCTGTATTGCTTAATAAGACTTGGCATCTACTCTAATAATTAGATACCTACTACACAAGAATTCTTTTGATGCGAAGTCTGACACTTAGGCTAAACAAATTCCTATTTTGACATGTATTCACTTAGGTAAATTCCAAAAACTAGTTCCCCTGTCATCCGTGGCACGTGACTTACATGAATAGCACAGCACTGCTTCTACTTTAAATTTGGAAGCCGTTTATAGACATTCACCTAACTGTTGTACTAATGCCTAGGAATCTAAACACAAGCAAGTCAGAAAGTTGCACTCCTTCAAACAGAACTTTCTTTCTAGCTATTAGAATAAATGTTTTTATGTAATTTTAACCACAGATCATTCTGCCTTACATTTCTTAATAACAACTTGGCAATATTTCAATGTTCTCTACTAAGATTTTGGAAGGAAGAGGATAAAAGAGTGAAGGAACAGATAGGAAGGACTATGTCATAATCCAGGACAGCCAAAACATACAGAAGTTTAAGATCCAGAGATCTTTCCTACTTTCAAGAAAACAAAAGCCATTTCATTTTCAGTTGCAATTACCTAGCAGAACAGTATTGACTGTTTGTGTTAGGAAATGTAAGATCCCATGCATTCGTAACTTTATACCTTTGTGTTTTCCAGGGAGATCTCAAGATACATTGTTAATTGTAGTAACAAAGATATGAAAGGTGTCACCTTAGAATAAACACAACAAATTCTGCCCAATAATGGAAGTACAAATGAGCTTTTAACCTTCAATACTACTGCCAATAATACTGGGGGAAAAAAGATGCAGCGCCTTGCATTTGCCTTCCAGTACAGATGTGCTTGTGAAGTAGAGACAGCAGAACATTCAGCAGAGAATGAACTTTATAAAAAAACCCCACTACAGTCATTCATAAAAATCCTGTGTTATGATAATGAAGAGTAAGATTCCCATCAGGTGTTTCTATTCTCAAGTTAAAAAAACCAGAAACACACCACACCAACACACGTTAAAAACAAGAAACAAACACCAACCACAAACCAACCAACCAAACAAAAAACACAACCATGAAAAAGAGCAATTAGCTGTCTTATTTGGTAAAGCAGCTGAGGGAGGAACCTTGTCCTTATAACCAGCCAAATAACTACTGTACTGTTTATCAGTTGTATATAAAACATTCACATTCCTTTCATTGTTGGAGGATAGGTTTGGAAACTAAATAAGAGATACAATATCTAACTTCCTCAAAAACTGTAAATAAATTGCTGTAATTCTCAGATCTTCACCTTCATTTTAAGCAGAAGCTACTAAAAACATTTTTAATTGCATAAGTTTCTTAAACCAACAGTTAAGACAGGATTAACTGTCTAGACCTGAAATACAATCTGGTTTGTGATACGGTTTTAAGCATAGCTCCATTATAACCATACTAACTAGGAGTCAGCACCTTTTGTACACTCAAGGCAAGTTAAGAGCATCACTCACTGTTAAAGTATCTCTAAACCTAGTCAACTAGAAGAGTTAAGAGCAACAAACACCAAATCAATTTCAATAACCAGAGCTCCTCCAAGTAAGATTCAAATCAATAACCCTGAATACATTTTAAATTATCTTTTTCTAAATACAGGGCATTCATTTCATCATATTCTGTGACCGATGAAATAACCAACAACAGACAACAGATTGTAAGTCCTCCTTCTTAAGTTGCACTATAAAGTACAATAATGTCATTAAAATCTAGTCTTATCATGTTGTCTTTGAACTTAAGTAATTTATTTTTGAGATAAAGATAAAAAAAGTGAATGATTACCTAGACTACGATAGCATAAAACAATAATCAAAACACAAATGCAAACGAGAATCAATTTTTTTAAAAGCTTCTATAAACCTGAGGCTATTATAACATCTGAACATCTACACCTATTGAAATGTTAACGTAACAGTAAATTCTATCTAGAATCAACACTATTTTAGCATTCTCATACTTAGCATGATTTGCAAAACTGCTGGTCCTTTGCAAGTTGTCACCTAAGTTTTACAACACTGCATCTCCATCGAAGCACCGTATTACTATCATGTGGAAGAAGAAATAGCAGTCTTCAAATAACTATGCAAAACTAATACATTTTACCTGCATAGGATGCAATACACTTCAACATATTCTTCATTTCTACTTTTCAAACATTTAACTTGAATACACACTGATTTACCACAGTTCATAGCAAATATTTTCATTAAAAAAAAAAGGTACGTAAGTCAGGCACATACAAAGTATGTATTTTAAACAATCTATGTATTTTTTACATAAAACTGCCTTCAAAAATTTACAGATTATCTCAATTAAGATTTTCTATCAACCAGAGGCACTTAAAATCTTATCCATTAATAACACATTAAGATTTGCAGGAGGAAATAAAAGTAATCTCAATACCTCCTAGCAAGTACATAAAACCTTGACATGGTTTCTCTTAAATAACTTGTTTGTTATGCCTTAAAGGTATAGACAAAGAGCTTTGTCTTTGAACACCACAGATTTTTTTTTGCAGTATGAAGGTCGGGAGCAGAATATGGGATCCTCGAAGAGATTAGGCTAACTTTTATTACTAAGAAAATATGAACACTGATGTAGTTTGAAATATTCATCTTGCACCATTCAAAAGCCTGCTACAATTAATATTTTAAATAATCCATAATTTGTAAGAATTAAAAAAAATGTTTTAATACACATTCCACATATACTGCAACTTTTTTCCAAAGATGCCTTAAGTTTCATTCTTAGCAATAAAGCAAAACTAATATTTGCACAGTGGAAACGTTTAAACACTGTACCTGTTCCAAAAACACTCTGCACCAAAATTTGCTTTTGAGAGATTCACAAATGCTCATTTGTATGGAAGTCACCAGGCCAATAACACAGATAGAGTTCTTCAGGATCTCTCCAGAAGACTGAATTGTTTTTATCGTCACCAAACTACATCCTCCCCATTCAATTTTGTTAGAATGTTACAGGAAAATGACAAAATACTTTCACTTAGCCTTAATTTACATTAATCTATTCAGAGTAATGGCACAATCCCACAATTACATACACCACTCCCTAACTAAGTCCTACAACAACTCCTTACTAAAATTAGTATTAAAAAAATTGAGGTTGTCCTTAAACCAAACTGAGATCAGTTCTAGAGAGGCACTTCAGCCTTTGGTGTGACGCTGATTTCTGTTGCTTTCCAACAGAGTATTAACAGCTGTGCACAATGAAACTGTATCAAAGCTAAAATGGAACTCCTAAAAGTAATCTGGATTTTCGTGCTAAGAGAAATTTTCCCTATAGTCTGTCAGTTCCCCTCTGGCATTTCCCAGATGGCAAAAAAGTTCACTCAAAAGTCTAACTTGAAGATACATAAATTATTTTAGAACTACACTCTGTACTATTTGTTACAGTATGTTTGTGGATCAGAAGAATTTACTGCAAAAATAAATTTGTATTTCAAACCTTCCCTCTTTTCAATAAATTTTTGTTAATTTGGAGAGTATTTAATTGTGTACAAATTTAGTGTGTGACAGATGAACATCAATGGAATTTTTGAAAAGGTAGAATTTCCTTTGCAATATTGGTAGTTTAAACCAAATCAAAGATCTGTGTTTACAAATGGAGAAATTGAGTCACAAAGGCAAACTGACTCACTAGAACTTAAGACATGAAAACTGAAGATTTAAAAATTCCCAAGAGGCTCTTAGTGCATACAATTAACAATACATAAGACACTGCAAAATCTGAGTACGAGTATTTCCATCTCTGGATTTATTTCAATCCCTTTATTAAAGTGTACATTATTTTCTTTTAATCTTGAATCAGATGTCTGCTTGAGAACATGACTGAAGCCATGAAGTTAGACTAAGAGCTGCGTAACCCTCTATGTCATAATGTTAAAAAAAATTATTCATGAGATCCGGAGCTTTACACCTATGAAGAGGAAAGAAAATGTCAAAGAGTTTCCAAGAAGTCCACATACACACTCTTCAAAATATTTTTCATGTATTTTTTAATAAACAGAATAAGATGTGCTTTATTAAAAAAACACCACCACGAACAAATCTATATAAATAAGGAAGGTATGATGGAAGCATGCATTACTGGACTATTAACGCATGACTTGGTGGTTGAAATCACTCAGCCTTTGGCCTCAAAACACACAAAAGGCACGCATTATCAACACTCTACAAGTCTTACTGTTTTATTGTCCAACTTAGGTATACCTTAAACCACACATCAGTGATTCTAAATGGTACCTAAATTAACATTTTTTTAGAGAGTGATACAGTTTTGCCACTTATGATTGTCTAAATCCAGAAGGTTCCAAAGCTGTACTAGGACAGGAATTCAACCTCATTAAACCAAAGACAAGATTAAATACAGGTATACCAAAATAAATAATTTTAGTATTTTGTCACTGTTGTTTAAAACGTATTGTTTGCAGCCTTCTGTCTGCATCAGAGCACACTACACCAACTACCAAAAAATAAATCCTTGTGACCTCCCTTCCCCCCACCCAAACATATTTATAGTGGTGATACGAAAAGGTTCATATTTCATTTAGGAAAAATCTTAGAGGATAGGAACTGCACTGTCCACTGGTATGTGTATTACCACATATAAAATCGATACAACAATACACAAAATAAATTGAGGAATAAAATATAATATCAAGATTATGTGGTGGCAGCAGAAATTCCATGTCTTAATAAAGTAACAGGTTATAATCTCACATGCATTATTTCCGTAAGTATTACATTATTTCCATATTCTCAAACTATGAGTACATGCAATTACTACCCTGATGGCCAGCAAAGGTGTCTCCTAGAAGGTGAACTTTCACAAATGTGATTCCACAAAGAATTTAGTTGACTTTCAGTGATCTTAATCCACTGCTTTTATAAATACTACTGCTGTTATGTCGTTAAGATGAACAGATGTACAGTATCCACTCCAAACGCGAGTGTTTTTTCCAATTATTAAACCAACATACACATTACGTTACAAGCAAGCTATACACACCCCTCAAAGAAGCTGCTCGAGTGTGCTGCCTCTTTCTACCCCCCTTTTCCCTGACAAGAGTGGTCTCGTTCACTTGCCTTTCACAGATATAACCAATAAAATTAATCAGCTGGAACACAGCATTTTTAAATCGCAGTAAAGTCAAGAGATGTTTTGTACGTTATTTGAAGGGAAGTCTTTTCATTTAAACATAATGAGACTCTAATATGCTGCAGACAAACGCACTGCATGGGGTGTGGAGGACCCGAGCTGATTAGATTACCACAACATCAGCCTGAGGCCGCCATTTTTAGAATCTCTAAAGGACAAAAGAGGGAAATTAAAAAATTTGCTCCACATTTTTTGGAAAGTAACTTTAAAAGTAGAGTTATTATAATCAATTAATCATGCATTGTAAGAACAGACATAGATATCTCTTTCTTTTCTCTGATCTGAGCCTCGAGTAACATAAACGCTTCGTTATTACTCCTTTAAGGTGTAAATAAACAGATTAAACATTCCTAAATCTAGATGCAGCACTAAAGTCTTGCTTTTAACGACACGTAGTATGTACCATTTTAGGGACCTCAGGGCTTTTAGCCATGGCACATTCCCTAATGGCTAAGTATGGGGGAATACTGGACCTTTACAATCAGCCTATATTATGTTTCTCTACCCTATTTAGTACTACACAGTGAATCGTTTGTTTCTCCACCCCTATGTATGCAGCAATAAGGTCTATCTCACCAACATATATGTCTTTAAAGAAGAAGACTGAAGTAAAACGAATGTTGGCTGCAGAGACTAAATCGAGAAAGGGATGCACCAGTATATAACTACTTACACCCTCAAGAAAGGGGGTGGAGAGAACGATCCCCTTTTAAATTGGCACAGAAACTCTCGAGGACTGCTTTCCGTTTGTCCAGGTTACACCACGAAGCGGAGATATTAGCAGGGAGGGAGGAAAGGAGGCGGGGGTGTGGAAGGCAGAAAGATTAGGCCTATAACGAGCCATTTTAGTACCACAAAGCAAAAATATACAGGATGGAGGAAGAGAATAGGTTTCCCTAAGCTTGATAAAGCTCGATACGCAGTCCAAATAACACAAAAAGCCATTCCGAAAATCACCAGCCTAGGAAAGCCTACGTTGTCACATAATCCCCACTTCTGATTCTTTTTCCAAGCATAATGCATAAATCTGGCATAACTGCCAAAAAATTCTCCTCAGCTCCTCCAGTTACAGTAACCCGCCATATTCACAAGACACAGCGACAGCCTGCCATTTTTAACCAAACCCCACAACACGGGAAGCAATTTTAAGGTAACTTAATCACAATCTGAACAGATCTCAAGGTGGCCAAGAGTTATACTCGCACTGAGGGTAAGGAAACGTTCCAGTTGCATTTCACTCCCTTTTTGCCACCCTCTCGTCCCCAAAACACCCACAGCAGAATACGCTGGTAATAACCAAAGACTCACCTGTAATGGTCACAGGCCAGGCAGCAGGAACCCTCAGCTGAGCCCCTTCTCTATCCTAACAATGCAAAAGCCCTATTGCAGATATCCCTACCCTAGGGCAGGACTCAACCCTCAGCAGGCTCTAGGGAAAGAAAAGGGAAAGAAAGGGAAAGAAGGGGAAAGAAGGGGAAATACAGGGAAAGGCAGGGAAAGAAAGGGGAAAGGAGCCCCCCCCCTCCCCCCAAACCTAGGTCAATGCGCAGAACCGTACAGGGACCAGTTTAGAAGCGCCTCTGCCTTGGGACCTGTGTACAAACCCCACTGCCGCCGCGCTGCTGCTCCCGTGTCTCCCTCCTTTCAGCCTCCTACGCTCCCTTCTATGTCACTGCCTCTCTCTGGGAAAATGGCGTCCGCTCTCCCCTCCCTCCCACTGCACGGGGCTCACCCGCCTCGCCTGGCAGGGGCAGGGTTACCAAGGCGAAGCCAAACAGCCGCCATTTTGCTTATGGGCTGCGAGTGCAATCTGCGCCTGACGAACCCTCAGTGTCCATTTTGCAACAGCGCTTTGCACGTTACGCTAAACGTCTCGATCTGGGCGCGGCCGAGACACCAGACTGCGGCAGGGGCTGAGCACAGGGGCTGTGAAGGTGTGCGGAGGGAAGTAGGCCAGCAGAGGAGGGGCGGCCGCAGCTGGGGCTGGTACCGGGGGCGATCCGCAGCCCCGGAGGCTCCGACCGCGGGGGAGGGGCAGGGGTTCCATCCCAGGCTGTTGTGGGACCGAGCGAGGGCGGAAGGATGTCTGACTCAGAACTGCATCCTCTGAGGCACGCCAAAACCTCCCTTTCGGCTGCTTTTCTCACACCCCCATTCCCCTCCTCTCTCCCCTCCCCCCCCCCCCCCCCCCCCCCCCGCCCGTCACTGCCGTACTTTCACCATAACTATTCTTTATGAATCGCAACCCGAGGAGCAAATTTTCGTCACGAAGTACGCGAAAAGCCAGGCAGACATGCCGAATCTCACACAGGCAACTTACTTGAGGGGCGGGAAAGAGGGAGACGAGAAAAGGAATGGAGCGGGACCTTCGAGACCGGTGATGGGGGTGGGGGGGGTGGGGGGGGGTGGTGGTGTGGTGTGACTGAATCTTTTCTGTCAGGCACGTGAGACTGAAGCGTTTAAGTTTTATACATAAGGCAAGTGGGAAAGAGCTGCTTTTCTGAAAGCGAGTAGCACAGCATAAGCCGAAGACGTTTCTTTTCAGCAGAGAACGAGAACAAGCTTCATTTTCCCTTTAGGGACCGCACTTGGTGAGCAGATATAGTCTGCGAGAGCAGGCGGCTCGCTTAGCGTCTCAGGACAGACGCAGCTTATACCATTCGTGCCGAGCTCCTTCTCCTTTCACCATATGCTCTCCCAAGCTCTTCTGCCCGCACACCGCCCTGCCTGCCCTGCCTCCCATGCCCGGCTTCAGCCCCTCCAGCGATTCGGCTGATTGAGGGAGGAGAGGCGGTGGCTGGGGTTTCATTCGACGCCCACCAGGGGCTGAGCGAGCCTACTTCAGTGCGCAAACTCGGGACACCAGATAAAAAGCTGGGCTGGCAGCTCTTACTTTGCCTCGATGGAGCCGCCACAATCGAGTGACTGGAGAAGCAGTTAGCAGCAGCGCCATAGACTAGCGTACCCCACACACACCTTGAGCAGAGTTTGAGGCTCTAAACAGCTGCTGCTGCGGCAGGAGGGAGCCAAGGTGAAAGGATCTGCTAGCTGGTTGGACGCAGAGGAGGCGGCTGTAATGGGACATTGACTCTGAGGGAGGAGGGGGGCGATTAAACGTCTTGTGACCATGGCGGAGTCTATGGGTATTTTTTTCCTGTCTTAACTTTCCTGTCCGTGTGTCTCTCGTTTCTCTTTTTCTCTGTAGGGTGCTTGGCTGGGGCTGCTCGCTCGGGTTCTGCCTGTTGCGCGAAATGGCGGCTGGCGTCTTGGTGGGTTTGGTTGTCGGGGTTTTTCCTTTTTTTTTTTTTTTTTTTGTGTGTGTGTGCGTGTAGGTTGTGTGGGGTTTTTTGTTTGTTTGTTGTTTTGGGTTGTTTCTGTGTGTGGTGTTGGGGTTTTTTTTTTCCCCCTTTCTCTTCTCTTTCCCTCCCCCACTTGTCCCTTGGCTGCGACTCCGCTGCAAACCGCCGCGGAGACGGGAGTCGAGTGGGGAGGGAGCTGTGCTGGAGCCAATAGCCAGGGCGACCGGAATAGCTCGGCACACCCTGATTGGCTGGCGCTGACATCATCCTGCAGTAGGGGTAACTGAAGCTGGGCAGGGTTCGGGAACTGACGCGGGAGGCTGATGCAAAAGGAGAAAACGGGCGCCATGATTCCGGGGCGAGGGAGGATTTCACGGGCGAGGGAACACTGGAGAGCTGATGCTAAGGAAAGCAGGACCAGGCCTTGCCTTCTCTTCTCTAAACAGTGCTGGGGCTGTAAGGAGAGGAGCCGGGAAAGACGGGAGCAACTCGTGTCTGCTTTTGTAACTGCGTCAGAACAAGATGGCGCAGGGTGTCCCTGGAGAGGGAAGGGAGTTGCACGTCCGCTGAAGGTCATGTGACCGCGTTGCATTCTTGTGGGGTTTGGCTGCGGACCAAGCTGGCTGAAGCGGTGGCGGCCCTGGAGAGTCCGTATTTCCCTCTCCCTGCACAATGCCGTCGGTGCTGCGTTGGTTCGCATTTCCCGTCACACATTAACCTTGTGCGCAAGGGCGTAGCTGCCGCGGAGGAAGGTTCTCGTTTGTTTCTTCCTTCTCCACCCTTCTCCAGGGTGTAGCTGCTCTGGAGGGAAACGTTCCATTCCGCCCCCTCTCTGTGTAAGCCTTCACCCACTGCAAGGGAAAGTTACCCTTTGGCGTCTACTCGCTCCGCCCAAGCGTGGGAGCAGGCGGTGCGCGGCTGCCGCGCTGGGCCTGCCGGCGGCCGGCTATACTTCAGTAAATGCCGCCGGCTGTTGATCGGCTGCCATTTTCTCGTGTACGAGAGCTCGTTTATCTGTAAGTTAGGTTCCCCGGAATCAGAATCGTCCTTAGTGACTTCCTGGATAAAGTCGTTTCAAGTGATGGTTAAATTACTTCATTAAAACAGCCGAGGAAAATTGACAGGCTACGCCGAGCTCTTCTGATGGGGAGGTCATCGCATTTGCACTGTGGCTTTGCTTAGGGGCACGGGGTGGGGGGGCCTGAGGGAAAATCTGCAAGCTAATAGTGACTTTATTCTGTTTGAATAGAACGTCGGTACGGAAAAATCGAATCGATATTCCTTTATTTGTATGTTGGGTCCTGTTGTAGGAGTTAAGCAGCGTTTCCGTGGGGTACTGTGTACATTACAACATCAGGGTGCAGATGGCCTGCATCTTTAACTCGGGGATTTCAGTATACATTCAGTGCAAATGAAAAACTCTGGTATGCAAATACCGTGCAGATGCCTCGTGCCTTGTTTTCCGAGGTTCATAGGAAAATGAACTTGTCACACTGGTCTGGGTAGCCTTGGAAGCTCAGCAAATACGTTTTTCTGTCTCTTTGAGGGCTTTATTTTAGTGTTCTGATAGGGAGGGTGAAAAACATGTTTTCCCATCCTAACACTTCTAAGGAACAGAACTCGTGTTGGTGTGTGAGTGGGATTCTCATGTTTTCAGAGCAATTCAATGCTAATTTCCATGTCTTATATAAAAGGGGTTAAATTCAGCCTCTGCATCTAATCCAATTAACAAATTAACATTTAAAGTTGCCGATGTTTTAAAGGTGGTGGTTCATTCCATTTAGAAGTATTTCGCATTACTTTTTCTGTTCTTAGTCTGTGCTCAGGTAATTGATTTTTCTTTTTTCTTCTTTTTTTTTTTTTAAACACCCCTTCCTCTTCAGTAGTAACCTGGTGGGGGATAAAGCTAGAATATTTGAATGTGTTACATGAAAACTACTGGAATGGAAGAAACTGAGTATATGACTAATACAGAAGACTGCTGTATAATAAATGCTGTTTAATACATGTTACATAAGTAGTATGGTGAGGTGGAGTCTAGTTACATAAGAATTGACTGGGGACTGGGTAGCTACTATAAGTAGTCTGTATTAGTTGCGGAAACAGCCTGCAGGCCACCTCTGTCAGGGGAGGGGTAGAAGAACGGACTTGGAATTATCTCATAGTACTACGTTTTCCCTTGTAGATTATATAAAGAATACCAGGAATAAAATGGGGGAGACAGTATTAGGATGATGCAGCATGAAGCTCTCAAAAGTTTGAAGTCCTACTTGAGCCTAGCATTTAGTTTATAAGCTCTATTTTCTGAAAGAATAGCTGCTTCCCATTGTTTTGTTGCTGGTTTGTTTGTGTTGTTTTTTTCTGTTGTTTTTTTTTTTAAGTTGAGCATACCAACCAATTTTGTTCTATGCAAAATACTATGGAGAGCAGAATGCTACAGTCCTAGAGGTGGTGATCCTTCTCTGTGGTGGTGTTTTGTGTTTTTTGGTTGTTCGGGTGTTTTTTGTTGTTGTGCGTTAGTTTGTTTGTTGTGGTGGATGTGGGGGGTTTTGTTTTGTTGGTTTGGGTTTGTTTGCTTGTTTTTCAATAAAAAGTTTACTGGAAAGTATGTTATGAGGTGGTAGTTCATTTGACCAAATATTAAGTGACTATATTACTAGTACTTTTTGTGTAGGCATAGTATGATACAAGGTAAGTAAATACTCCTTTTGTAATGGAAGCATCTAGAGTGGCTTTCAGTACAACGATTCTTTTGATACCAAATTGTTTTATTTGGGATCCAATGTTGTGAATGTGTCCTGGCAGATGTGTTAAAGTAACAGTATTTGAACTGAAGTTGAGGAAAAAACACAGTTCTGTTTTATTAGTACTTACATTTAGGCATGCTTTCAGTAATTATGAAATAGGGAATGTTAATGTTAAGGTAGCTGATGTAGAATACCTGGAAATCAAACTCTCAGCTATGGCAGCTGGAGCTTCCAGTCTTAAAGCACTTTTGTATGTAGCTCATGTTAAATCAAGAAGTGAACTACTTCCGAAGTTCTCTCTGTAACTGGTAGTTTATTGCAACAGTACTGAGTTGAAGTGTTGCTATGGTTTTAACAAAGCTATAGAAATAAAGGCTAGTTTTAATGCGCTCATAATACTTTCTTGTTTATTTTCAAGGTTGTTTTACTAGCTGTTCTCAGGGAAGATTCAAAGAAGTAGCTTCAGCAGTGTTGCAGTGCAATCTCAAAACAGCATCCGATGCCTTTGGAATTACTTCTGCTGCAGCAGATGAGTGAAAAACCAACTGTGCATACTACTTTGAAACTGAAACCTCAGGGGAGGGGATTTGCCCAAAGGCCAGTCTGATGCAAGCTTTATCTTAATGTGAAGGGAAGGAAAGGAGCTGTAGAAGGCAGCTAGGTAAAAACGGGCATGTAGCTTGCATTTATGGTAGCCTACTAGGAGAGAAACTTTTCTTTTTTTAATGAGGCTATTTCAATTGGCTGGATGTTCTCCAACAGTCAGACTTGTGGTTCTAGCTTGCCATGGCAGCTTGTCTGTGCATGTATATGTGGTCTGTGTCTTTGTTAAGACCTGTTAAACAGTGTTGTTTGCCCTTAGCCTCACAAAGGAACTGACAGGACTTCAAGGGTGTTTGGGGGAGGGAGAGAGACAAGCAGTGTAATAGATCTGACTTATTCATTAATGCCATAGTTCAAACAGTTGAAGTGGTGCTCATGCTGAAAGATGATCCTGCACTTTCCCCAGCTGTTTGTTCATGCTTCTCCAGCACCCCTTTTTCTGATGGGGCAAGTGATCCTGTGGAAAGTAGAACAATGTATCTAGCATAAGCCTAAATGTGATGGATGGTTTATTAAGGTGAATGTTCATTGCATGTCTTCACAAGCGCTTCTGCTTCAACAGAAGTAGGAAGAAGCAGTGATATATGTGGTATATGTGTTTAACTTTTAGTGATGTGGGTTTTTTTTCTTAGCAGAGAAGCAGTTCTTGGAGCATTTTGAAAGGCAGCTTGGAAAGGCACTTGGCTATTACAGCCAGGATCTCTGCTTAAAGAGTCAAGCAGAAATCAAAACTGTTAATTAGGAGTATGTAAAGCACTGCTAGACTGACCTGCAGTTCTAGATGGCAAGATCTACAGAACCGAGTTCTTCTTAACTGTAGACAGTTGTTTGCAGGATTTTGCACGTAAGGACGTGATTTTTTATAACCCTGTGAAACTTGAAATAGTCTTGATTCTCCCAGAAATGGCTGATAACCTAATGGCTGGAAAATTCAGTGATGAATTGTTTGGACTGGATGAGTTCTGCAATAACCTTTTTTTTTTACGTGATACCTGTGGCTCACAGTAGTCTCTAGCCCAATGAATATGCATTATGTGCATGTAGTAGAGCAGGTCCAGTGACTTCTGACTGTTTATCCACCTGAATATAGAAGGACTGTGTTCCACGCTTGAAACAGCAGCAGGACAGGGCAGCAGTGTCCTTTCAAAAAAACACTTCAGGCTTCGTGGTGTGAACTCTTCTAAGAAAGCTGAGAGTAGTAAAGCCTTTATTTGGAAGGAAAACAAGTGACTGGCTGCTTCTACAGTTCTTAACAGTTCGATTTCCTCCCTTAAAGGAGCAAGTTTAGAGCTGTTGTGTGGCATGCTAATCCCAGGATTAGTGGGAATTTGCACCAAGTCCTGCTCAGTGGTATGACCTTTGGGTAGTGAAGTAGGACAGTGGGTTTTTTTTCCTATCATGACCTTGTTGCTTGAAGTAGACTCTTTCTCATGAACTGGTTGCTTGGGAGAGCAGTATTAAGCTTTGTATAGTTACTGCCATAAGTTAGGCAGTGCTCTGACTCCACTGGCTGTGAAGCCCTGTCAGTAGCAGTTTTCTTGAAGATGTTGAAAATAACCAGCAATTGTGTGGTTTCTCAGTGTTAGGAATCAGGCAGTGGTAGTACCCTGGGTAGTTCTTGAGGATCACGAGGAAGAAACTGGGAAAATACTGTCGTGTGCTGTAAGCTGGGCTGTGCCAGGCAGGAAGCTACTGAACTGCAGGTCCAGCTTCCCGAAGGTGCGGCTCAGAGGTGGTCCTGTCACAGAAAAAACAAGAGTTTGTGTTGCCTATAAGCTTGGAAACCAATTCAGCTGTTGTATTTGTGAAGTCATTAAGTGTTTGACAAAAGAGGATCCTTGTCTTTTCTGAAACTTCCTACTGTGACTTTTTCTGGAGGGAGCTTTTTAATAGGGCTTAAATTTCCTGCACTCCAGTGGTCAGATACAGAACCACTGTCTGGTAGCTTGTCAGTGATGTGCAGGCATGCAGTAGTTCTTACCTAGAAGTAGAAATGCAGCTTGGATGTAGCAGTATTTCATGTCACTTCAGAGGTTTAGCCTTTGAAGACAGCACTCGCTAGTCCTTACCCAGTGTGGCCTCAGGTTCAAACAGGTTGAGATGTATGGAAGCTTGACACCAAAGTGGCATACCCAGAATGGGCAACTTTCTGGCATCCACTGTAAAGCAGTATTTTATTTTTTTTTTCTGGAAAATTCAGTAGCCTGGCAACTAATGAAGCTGTGTATTGCTGGAGTCCAAATCTTAGTGTTGTGTGTAGAGATCTTTGCATAGAAGCTTCATCCAGTGTTTCATAGTGTTGCATAGCAGCTTCATCTACAAGTGCTGTTGACCAACCAAATATCCAAAGCTACCTTTTGTGGCTTACCTGGAGCGTGTCAAAACTAGTAGGGAGGGAAAAAGAGGAGCTTAAGCTGAAGAGACAATTTTATTAGTGCAGTCAAAGCAATCCCTTTAAGAGACTGAGACTTACAGCTGGTCATGAAATTGAAATAATAGTCTAGTCTCTAGCCTAAGAGGTCTTTTACCAGCTTTATTTCCTGATAAGTGCTGAACTGTACAATATTGTGCTGCTTAATTTTGGGTCATGGTGTTTTTGGTCAATGTTGTTGGGCTGATGATAGATTGCTCAATGTAGTCTTAACCTGCTGAGAACAGGGTAAGTTGTCTCTAAAACTCCATCCAGAAGACCTATTTACCTTCTAATTAGAGCATATTATTTTTAATGTCACCGTCACAACTATCCTAATTTAGAAGAGTACTTTCCTCAAAACGAAGCTGCTGCTTTTTCCAGGTGGTGCTACACTTTGAATTAATCTCCAAACCTGTGCTCCCATTACCCCAGTATTCATATACTGGAGCAAGCTCATAAGCTTTTAAAGGCATGTTGGATGGTTGTCAGCTCCTATTTTTAAACTGTTTCCAAGAAACACTACTGTGTTCTAATCTCTGCACAAGTATAGGAAAGGTTATACTTCATGTAGAAGCCACAGTGGCTGGGCTCAGCTAACAGCCACTTTTGAACTTGAGTGTGTCCTCTTCTAAGATAATCAAATCTGCACTGACTTGACGGGGAGGGGAAATGACAACAAGAGGAAATGGCGACTGGGGGGTGTTAAGTCCTTGGCTGTAACTAGCTATAATAAAAAATACAGGTCTGTGGTGTGACAGACTAGCCAAATGTGAATAGGTTAGTGAACCCGCTTTGTTATTCTTAATGGAATACAAGGTGAGTTGAGAGCTGGAAAGCTTAAAATGGTATCTCTCTTGTTGAATCTTAAATATAGTGGCTTTGCTTAATAACCTGCTACTGATTTGCAATAATTCATTTGTCATTTACTACAGTTGTGTGATACTACTCTAAACCACCCTTAAATTTCCACTAACATTGGGAAATTGCATGAAATTGGGTTCTGTATGCAAGTAGGAGTAGTATTTTAAGTTTTTTTTTCCTCCCTGTGTCCAGGATCATCTGCTTCAGGCTAGGGTTGAAATACAAACACTGAGTATGGGTGTTAACACACTTGCTGTACTAGGGAGTGAATTCTGAAATAGAAGGATAGCTTCCGAGAATATATATTGTGTTGTTTTGAGCAAAAATAAAGAGTAGTGCTGAAGCACTTAGTCTCATTTGAAATATCTTTGCCTGTCAGTTTTCAGAGACAAACAAAACCAAGTCTAAGTACTATGAAGAGGAATAAAAATACTATGCTGCTGAAAGATTCATTACACAGTGCAATATCAACATAGCAAGTTCTACATGTCTTACAGGTCTTCCAAAAGACTCCTCAAATGCTAGTGTAGAACTAATTAATGGGGGAGGGGAAAATACTTGCTTTGGAAGTACAGCTGTTAGCTACATTGGTTTGTCCTCTATTTCAGTGGTACAACTATGTGATCCCATTCCCATTTAAGTAAACTGTTGTTAGCAGACATCAATGAGATGAGCAGCTATAGAAGTTGTGCATTGTAGGCCAAGTGTTAGTGCTTATATGAAGGAAAACTTATCATTGGACCTGTTGTAATCTCATCCTGCAGTTAATAAACCAAAGTAATCTCTTTGAAGGGTATGGTACCTTCTGTACTTAATCTTCTGTTCAAGTGTCTTTGCTTAAACATGCCCTTTAATGTCAGTAATACAGCAGTGCTGCAAGTTGTTCTAGAAACATCTCCTTATTTCAAAAAACTCCCTCAGCTCTGCACTCCTCAACCTAGCAAAAATATGCATATATGTGTGTCCTCTTCAGGTCAGTGGCTCTGCCTTACCCAGTTGAGCAGAACTATATTCTTGTGCCTCAGATTTCTTGTATGACTAATCACCATATCCTTTCAATGTATTTTGTAGATGTCACATCACAAGTAAGCAGGATTTGGGCTAGCTACAAATGCTCCTATCCTATAGCTGGAGGTAGTTTCACATGTCTGTAGGTGCATAAAGCATGTTTTTGTTGTTTTGTGTTTTTTTTCCTGTAGACAGCCTAAAAATTTAAAGTGTCTTGCTCTGGATACTGCCTCTTTTAATGTTGAGCAACAATTATATACTGATGGCACTCAGTACAAGTAAACTCTACATCCTGGTTTACACTTAATATGTAATCCTAAACATCTGTTGCATCTTGCTACAAATAGCATGAACAGCTGTTCAGAAGCCATTCTATATTTAAAATCCAGTGCCTTTAAAGGCTATCTGAAGTAATGGTTAAAAATAGGTACTGGATTTTTGGCACATTGTTGTGGTATTGGTACTGTTTCTGCATCAACAGTCTCTACTATGATGGGTGGACCACTAGATGGATACAGAGCTGGCTTGATGGCCAAAGAGTGGCTGTCAATGGGTCCATGTCCCAGGGGAGGCCAGTGACAAGCTGGTCCCAGGACTGATCCCTGAGGGACTCTGTCTTGTTCAACATCTCTGTGGGTGCCATGGACAGTGGCACTGAGTGCATCCTCAGCAAGTTTGCTGATGACACCAAGCTGTGTGGTGCAGCAGACACGCTGGAGGGAAGGGATGCCATCCAGAGGGACTTTGACAGGCTGGAGAGGTGGGCACAAGCCAACCTCATGAGGTTCAACAAGACCAAGTGCAGGGTCCTGCAGCTGGGTGGAGGCAATCCCAGGCACAAATCCAGGCTGGGCAGGGACTGGCTGGAAAGCAGCCCTGAGGAGAGAGACTTGGGGGTGCTGGTGGCAGAGGCTCAACAGGAGCTCTCAATGTGCACCTGCAGCCCAGAAAGCCAATCAGATCCTGGGCTGCAGCAAGAGAAGTGTGGCCAGCAGGGCAAGGGAGGGGATTCTCCCCCTCTGCTCAGCTCTGGTGAGACCCCATCTGGAGTACTGCCTCCAGTTCTGGAGCCCCTATTACAAGAGGGATCTGGAGGTGCTGGAAGGTGTCCAGAGAAGGGCCACAAGGATGATCAGAGGGCTGGAGCACCTCTCCTGTGAGGACAGACTGAAGGAGTTGGGGCTGTTCAGTCTGGAGAAGAGAAGGCTCTGAGGTGACCTCATTGTGGCCTTCCAGTATCTGAAGGGGGCCTACAAGAAGGCTGGGGAGGGACTGCTCAGGATCTCAGGTAGTGATAGGACTAGGGGGAATGGAATGAAGCTGGAGGTGGGGAGATTCAGGCTGGATGTGAGGAGGAAGTTCTTCCCCATGAGAGTGGTGAAGGCCTGGGATGGGTTGTCCAGGGAGGTGGTTGAGGCCCCATGCCTGGAGGTGTTTAAGCCCAGGCTGGATGAGGCTGTGGCCAGCCTGATCTAATGTGGGGTGTCCCTGCCCATGGCAGGGGGGGTTTGGAACTGGATGATCCTTGTGGTCCCTTCCAACCCTGACTGATACTATAATCGTAGACCATCAAACAGCAAACAAACTGAATTGGGTGTCCAAAAAGGTAGATCAAATTTTCATTTTTCTTTGTGCCTTTCTAAGGTTTTTTCAGTTGAATCTGAATTTTGGCTATGCCCAGTTGGCACTGGAGTGAAAGATTTCTCTGCTGCTTAGAAATACATTTGCTGTAGCTCATAACCAGAAATCTTGTTCTACTTGTTGTACCACAATAATGAGATGTTTCATTAAACCCATTTGCTTTTTCCTTCACACAAGTCCAACATGTGTTAATTTTTTTCTATATGTTTTTTGAGTCTCATTAAGCATGTCTGACTTGTGGTATCTTTTGGAAACTCAGTATCAGATACTTGATGCTCAACTCTAAATGCTCCTGGCCTTTCTGACTGGCAGGAAAGAACCCGGGTACTAAATGCATTCATCTGTAAACAATCTTCACAACATATACCTACGATAAACTTAGTCTGTTTAAAGCAACTGGTCTGCAGTATGTGAGCTAAGCCAGTCAAAACGTGAAATAACCAATAGCTGTGAATGCCTATTACTACAATCAGAGGTGACCAAAGGGAGGATGATGGAGGCTTCTAGAAGTAACTGCAGCTCTTTGTGGGGGGGAGGAATGAAAGAATAGATGGGTTGAGGCAAAGGTATAATGTTCCTTGTGTTAACCAAATAATAGTTAGTAGAAAGGTAGTGTTATCAGCATTTGTGGGGTTTCTAAGCTGTTCGCTTAAAGTTTTAAAAGCCTGAATTGAATACATCATCATTAGAGATTCTGCCCATAACTGCTGTGAAGTATGAACTAAAAGAAGGAAACTTGACTGAACTCTCTTTCAGCTGGAAAACAAGCAGGCCTAACATTCTTGAGCAGCTTACAACTGAAGTAGCTCAAAGCTATGTCTAGAGTAGATCACGTGAATTAGGAAGCCAGAGGTATTGTGTGCAGCTGTGGCATTCGGCAAGGCCAGTTTACAAGGGGATCTTCTGCACCTGAGGAACATCCCTGTTTCAAGTAGTCGTGCTGCATACTACATCATGTGATTGCTAGCTGTTGTGCAACAGGAAAGCTTGACTTTTTTTCCAATTCATCTTGTGGAGGGACATGTGTTTAACTATGACTTCCTTCCTGCTGGGAACTTATATCTGAACTATTAGGAATTTCTGGCTCTGTGTGAAATTTGAGTAAGTTTTGGAGTCTTTGGGTGAAGGTGGCTGGGAGCCATCTTTCTGTGGCCATTCCACGATTGTTTCCTTACCTGCCTTCTGGATGGGGGGTTACAGCTGGATGTGCTGTGGCATGTCATGGTCCACTGATAGCATGTGTAAGATAGCAATATAGCATGTAAAGCCTATTAGAGCTTTTTTATTCTCAAGGATTTTTACTGTCAAAAGATAGTTTTTCTCTATTTGAATGATGCCCTGTCTTACTTATAAATATCAAAAAGAAAATGAGCTGGAGGGTAGCCCTAGGAATGGCTGTTTTATGCCTAAATTTTCATCTGCCTGCCAGACTCCTCCAAATAAGCTTGTAGATTTCTTAAGCAATAATATGGATGATGTGAAGTACATAAAGATGCCACTCAGTGAAGAATGAGTAAGATTGCTCAAAGATGAGCAGCCCAGAAAAAAACTAAGGTGTTTATTTTATTAGGCCTGCCTCTTAACTTTGAATTCTGTTTTGCACATAGATGTTCATCTTCAGTCTCTAGTAGCTTTCTGAAAGAGAAGCAGCTCTAACCAAATCAGTAGCCTTTTTAAATGCAGAGGAGCTGGAATGATGAGTTCTGTAAGCATTCAGGTTGCCCAGTGAGGTAGTAGAAGCCCCATGCCTGGAGGTTTTTAAGGCCAGGCTGGATGTGGCTCTGAGCAACCTGATGTAGTGTGAGGTGTCCCTGTCCATGGCAGGGGGGTTGGAACTAGATGATCCTTGAGGGTCCCTTCCAACCCTTATGATTCTATGCCTCCAAAGTCCTGTGAATGCTCTGTATGACTTACACCATGACTTCATGGTGTAATAAGTCTTGTTTCTTACAACCCTCAATTAATAGGAATTCAACTTTCCATGCTTAAAGGTGAAAGCAGAAAAACCATGATTCAGCATGGTCTGATTTTATACTGTCATAGAAAAATCTGTCTAGTGGATTTTTCTAACTTGTATAGTATGATTTTTAATTTTCTTTCCTTTTTCCTAGCTATTTTCTCATGCTGTTTGTATTAACTTCAGATTTTCTCCAGAACATGGCCCCTGACTTAAATATGGAGATGTTTGTTTTCTTTGTTTTATAATGTGAAAGAAACTCTGCTGAACCTGCTGACTTCTTGATCACAGAGGAAGAGGAGAAAGTAGTGCTTGAGATTGTAAGTCAGCATAGTCTTGCAGCTTGTAGTTGCTGCCTAATTGACACCCAGTATAATGCCAGGAACAGAGCTATAGCTTAAAAACACAGTTGACAATGGGCTCATGTCTACCCTCAGAGGAGTAAACTTTCCTGCCAGAGTCTCCTGATCTGTTAGGGTAATGATTTAAAAAAACCAAAACAAACAAATAAACCCCACCCACAAAACAAACAAACAAGAAAACCCAACAACCACTAGGCAGGCACAACCCAAGAGTTCTGTGACTGTTTGCCCAAATACTTCAGCCTTTGTTGAGTGCTTCTATGGCTTAAATATTTCAGTACTGCTGTCTTGGTTATTTTTATGTCTGGGGAGCAGGAGGAGTGCTTGTTTCCTGCCTTCTCTTCCCCCAGAAAACCTTGAGTGCAACAGATAAGGGGAAGAAGAGTAGCAATCTAGAGTTGGTGTATCAGCCCCAATTTAACTGCATCAGCTTCCTGACCTTTGTGGAAGAGGTGGTATAGCTACTGCAGTTACATGGCAGCACTTGAACAGTATTCTTTCTTTTGAATCATAGAATCAGTAAGGCTGGAAAAGACCTCAAAGGTCATCAAGTCCAACCTGTCACCCAAGACCTCATGACTACTAAACCATGGCACCAAGTGCCATGTCCAGTCCCCTCCTGAATGCCTCCAGGGATGGAGACTCCACCACCTCCCTGGGCAGCCCATTCCAATGGCTAACAACTCTCTCTGGGAAGAACTTTCTCCTCACCTTGAGCCTAAACTTTCTCTGGTGCAGCTTGAGACTGTGTCCTCTTGTTCTGGTGCTGGTTGCCCGGAAGAAGAGACCAACCCCCACCTGGTTACAACCTCCCTTCAGGTAGTTGTAGAGAGCAATAAGGTCTCTGCTGAGCCTCCTCTTCTCCAGGCTAAGCAACCCCAGCTCCCTCAGCCTTTCATAGAATAGAATACATAGAATAGAATACATAGAATAAACCAGGTTGGAAGAGACCTTCAAGATCATCGCGTCCAACCCATCACCAATCCAACACCACCCAAGCAACTAACCCACAGCACCAAGCACCCTGTCAAGCCTTCTCCTAAAAACCTCCAGTGATGGCGACTCCAACACCTCCCCAGGCAGCCCATTCCAATGTGCAATCACTCTTTCTGTATAGAACTTTTTTCTAACATCCAGCCTGAACCTCCCCTGGCGCAGCCTGAGACTGTGTCCTCTTGTTCTGGTACTGCTTGCCTGGGAGAAGAGACCAACATCTGTCACAGGGCTGTGCTCAAGGCCTCTCCCCAGCCTTGTTGCCCTTCTCTGGACACATTCAAGAGTCTCAATGTCCTTCTTAAATTGAGGAACCTGGAACTGGACACAGGACTCGAGGTGTGGCCTAACCAGTGCAGTGTACAGGGGCAGAATGACTTCCCTGCTCCTGCTGGCCACACTGTTCTTGATGCAGGCCAGGATGCCATTGGCCTTCTTGGCCACCTGGGCACACTGCTGGCTCATGTTCATCCAGCTATCAATCAGTACCCCCAGGTCCCTTTCTGTTTGGCTGCTTTCCAGCCACTGTGACCCCAGCCTGTAGCACTGCATGGGGTTGTTTTGTTGTGGCCAAAGTGCAGCACCTGGCACTTGGACTTGTTGAATGTCATCATGTTGGACTATGTCCAGTGGGTGAAGGTCCCTCTGCAGAGCCCTTCTACCCTCTAACTGATCAACATCTGCTCCCAGCTTGGTGTCATCTGCAAATTTACTGATGACTGACTCAATGCCCTCATCCAGATCATCAGTAAAGATAAAGATATTGAACAGGATGGGGCCCAGCACTGATCCCTGGGGGATACCACTAGTGCCTGGCTGCCAGCTGGCTTTGGCACCATTGACCACCACTCTCTGGGCTCAGCCTCCAGCCAGTTCCTAACCCAGCTCAGAGTGCTGCTGTCCAAGCCATGAGCTGACAGGTTGGCCAGGAGTTTGCTGTGGGGAATGGTGTCAAAGGCCTTGCTGAAGTCCAGGTAGACCACATCCACAGCCTGCCCCACAGCCACCCGGCAGATCACCTAAAAATTTGTTGCCCTAGAGTGGTGGTGTGGTGTTGAGAGTGAGGCTTGAACTTGTGGCCTCAACATTGCTTGGGTTTGTCATGCTGTGTCGGTGCTGCACACTGGCCAGTTGTGCCACTGGAGGGGGTTTGAAACAACAGACAGGTATGAAGCCTCTCAACTAAAAGCAGAATGCAGCTTGCTTGTCAATTGTATATGAATAGTCCCCGAAATACACTATTAAAACTCATAGCTACAATTACCTTTTCTCCAATTGCTGTCATGGGAACTTTGATAGGCACAGGCATGACTAACAAATTGGTGAAACTGAATGCTGTAGTGCTGCTTAGTCCTTATAACCTGAATATATTTAGGTAATAATCATTAATGTCTTTACAGCAGCTGCTACTTTTTCTTATCCATTACTACAAATTAGTTTTACTTGTAGGTTTTGGTACATATCCATGCCATAAAGCAAACTTGATAAGAATACCTGTCTAGCTTGAGCTATTCTAAACTCCTTCCACGTAAAACAAGTCCTCAATTACTACCTTGGAATCATAGAATCAATTGGTTGGAAGAGGCCTTAAGATCATTGAGTCCAGCTGTTAACCCAGCACTCCGAAGTCATTACTAAACCATGTCCTTCAGCACCACATCTACATGCCTTTTAAATCCACTTACTTGAGTGGCCTGTTTCAGTGCTTGACAGCATTTCTCTGAATTTTTTTTTCCTCAATAGCCAACCTAAACCTTCCCTGGTGCGTTTTGAGACCATTTCCACTTGTTCCTTGGAAGAAGAGAGTCACACCTGCTTTGTTGCAACATCTTTTCAAGTATTTACAGTGAGTGGTAGGGTCTTCCTTCAGCCTCTGTTTCTTCAGGCTAAAAAACTGCTGCTTCTCATCAGACTTGTTCTCTAGATCCCTCACTAGCTTTACTGCCCTTCTTAGCCATGTTCCAGCAACTCAATACCCTTCTTGTAGTGAGGGACACAAAGCTGACCACAATATTCCATGAACCACAGAGACATAAAGAAATATGCATCTGTGCCTTGGATTTTCTCTTAGAGGAGAAAAGCAGAGATGCATGTGGTCTTTCTTACTGCTACTGTAGTAATGGTATAAGGCCATGTGTTGCATGAATAGACTAGAGTAGAATAAACCAGGTTGGAAGAGACCTTCAAGATCATCGTGTCCAGCCTATCATCCAACACCACCTAATCAACTAACCCATGGCACCAAGCACCCCATCACGTCTCCTCCTGAACACCTCCAATGATGGTGACTCCACCACCTCCCCAGGCAGCCCATTCCAATGGGCAATCACTCTGTGTAGAACTTCCTCCTAACCTCCAGCCTAAACCTCCCCTGGCATAGCTTGAGTCTGTGCCCTCTTTTTCTGGTGCTGGGAGTAAGAGACCAACCTCTGCCTGTGTACAACCTCCTTTCAGATAGTTGTAGACCGCAAGAAGGTCTCCCCTGAGCCTCCTCTTCTCCAGGCTAAGCAACCCCAGTTCCCTCAGTCTCTTCTTTTAGGGCTCATAGCATGAGTTTATTTGCAGCAGTATGCACATGTTAAATTCATGAGGAAAATTGGGGCTGTTGTGTAGATCTCACTATATTAGCAGTCAATGTGGGCATAACGTTTGTATACTCTCCCTCCCCCTGGCCAAAATCAGTCTGCAAGTATGAAGCTTCTTGGCATTATGAAGTGTGTGGGGAGCAGACCTAGACTCACTTGGGCAAGAAGATAAATACTGGCTTTGGAATGCAGAAGTATCCCTGTGCATGGAGAAAAGACAGAAACAGCAGGCTTGTCCTAGCATGCTTCTCCAGCAGCTATGCAGAAATGTTACTGCTGTGTAGAACTGTGCTTTACCTGTAGTCTTCTGTGTGTTTTCCACTGTGTATTTTCCATTTATGTAGGAAGGGTGGTTATGCTGTGCTTAGGGACACGGGTTTGCATTTTGATCTGGGGTTTTGTTTCATGTAAAGTTATGATTTTAGGAAACTGAACTGATCTGTTTACTGTGATTCTTCCTGCTGAAGCAAAATTTTCACACTAATATTAGCTACCTTGGAAAACCAGCTGTGTGTGAAAGGATTCTAATTGAGAATACAATTTTAAAATCATAAACTCTGGAAAAATGGAGTGTCTGCTTACAGAAAGACATCTGAACTCTTGCATCACTACTTAGGCACAGATGGTAAAACCTTAATCCCCTGATGTCTGAATCATTCTTTTTAAAAAGCATAGCACTAGGGTTCTCGATTAGTGGTAAAACTGAGCAATCTTGTCTGCTCTCAAACATAATTTTTATTTGCAGATGAAAATTCAGAGTTTTGCTCCTAGTGGAACTTCTAAATTGGTAGTTCTATGGATTTGTGTAGTTTGCTTTGCAGCTCCATATGCAGCATTCACATTTTCTTACAGTAATGAGAATCAGAGAGTCATAGAATTGTGAGGGTTGGAAGGGACCTCAAGCATCATCTAGTTCTAACCCCCCTGCTATAGGCAGGGACACTTCACACTACATCAGGTAGCTCAGAGTCACATCCAGCCTGGCCTTAAAAACCTCCAGGCATGAGGCTTCTACCCTGGGCAATCTGTTCCAGTGTCTCAACACCCTCATGGTGAGGAATTTCTTCCTAACATCCAATCTGAATCTACCCATTTGTATTTTTGCTCCATTCCCCCTAGTACTACCTCTGCCTGTCAAGTTAAAAAGTCCCTCACCAGCTTTCTTGTAGGCCCCCTTAAGATACTGGAAGGCCACAATAAGGTCTCCTCAGAGCCTTCTCTTCTCCAGACTGAATAGCCCCACTTTTTCAATCTGTCTTCATAGGAGAGGAGCTCCAGTTCTCTGCTCACCCTCGTGGCCCCTCTCGGGGCACATTCCAGTACGTCCATATCCTTTTTGTAATGGGGGCTCCAGAACTCAATGCAGTAGTCCAGGTGGGGTCTCACCAGAGTGGAGTAGAGGGGGTGAATCACCTGCTGGCTACACTTCTCTTGATGCAGCCTATTATCTGGTTGGCTTTCTTGGTTTCAGGTCCACACTAGTGGCTCATGTTGAGCTTCTCATCCACAAGCACCCCCAAGCCCTTTTCTTCAGGGCTCATTAATAATGGAATTAGTAACAAACTGTTAAAACTTGGACTTTGGCAGAACTACCCCTTTGAAAGGTGAAAATGAACCATTTGTTACAAAACAGACTATAAACAAACTAAAGCAGTGAAGGGTATAAAGGACAGGGGCTTAAGTCAGTGTTCCCTTCTGAGTGGGGTCTGCTGACTCTGCACAAGTCCTTTGCAGTTACTGAAAGGTGTGAAGCTAAGCAGGGTTGGTAGCACCACCTATTGTTTTTAGTGTGGTTTAGTTTCCTGAAGTCCCCTTGATAAAACTGTAGGTAGTAGACTTGGAAGTGTTGGGGGACTCATGCTCTAGTTCTTGGGTTTATAGTTCAGAAAAAGCCTATTGCTGCTCCTTTGAGACCTTGCCAATAATCTTGTCCAAGCTGTGATCCTATCATGGGAAAAGTGTGTGTCTTAAGTAGTGGGTGGGGGTTTTGAATGGGTGTGGTTTAAGAAGCTTATATTTTAAAAAGAGCCTTTCACAATTCCTGATGCTGGTCAGATTATACATACCATAGATGTGTGAAACAGATGTGACTTAGCAATGTTTGTGAATGTAGCCTGTTCATGTGTATCTGTTAGGCTGAGAATAACATCAACTGGATGTGGATGACTTGCATAAAGTCTTCATGCCACGGTCACTCTGGACTGCTCTAAGATGAGCGTAGGAGCGTGAATTACTTTTAATTGATTCTAATTACAATAACATCTGAACTAGAAGGAAGAAAAAGCTGTTTCACTAAACCTTTTTGTTGCTGTTGGTGAAAGATGAGTAATACCAAGAAGCGAGTGGTAGATTGATGTGTATATGTATATGTACACCTAACAAGACTAAAGGGAGCGCATTAAGATGAAATTGAGGACTTTCAGGAATGAAAGCTGCACTGAGAGCTAGCAAAAGGAGGGGAGGGTGGGAATGGGTGAAATAAGAGGATACCAAGGAAAAAGGGTGTGCTGAGGTAATTGAAGGGAAGGACCTGTGATGAAGAGAGCCATCTTTAGCAACAGTTAAAGAAAAGGAAGCCTTACATGAGGACCTGCAGCAACTTAATGGCTATTTGCTAATGCCACTTGCCATGAAAAAGTCAATGTGGAAGTCATGATCTGGAAGCATGGCAGTGACAAACACAACACTGGGGCAACTGGTGGGGTTGTTAGCTTTCCCTAGCGGGTGGAGGAGCTGCAAGCTTAACTTAGTTGGAGGAAAGCATGACTAGTTGGATAGTAACTCAGCAAAGTAAGAAGTGGTTAGCAGTAGGACCATGTTGATGGTGACTGAAACAAGTTCAACTCTATGTTGGAAAGCTACCAGCTTCTTAATGAGTCCTAAGTAGAAAGTGGTATGTCGGGGCCTGTTGTGTGTATGAGAGACAGTAGTGTTTTGAGCTGTTCTCCCCAATTACTCTTTACCACTCTTATGGGTTATTGTTCTGACACCAGAGCATAGTACTCCCATCACCTCAGCCTGCTGTGAACAAGGGATTGGTCTGTTTAATGAGATCACTTTCTTCCACTTCTGAATTAATATTTGAGTCAGGGCTTGGTGTGGGTCTAGGAATCATCAAAATGGAGGGGAAACTGTTGTGTGATGTAAACCAAAATCCTTCTGTTGCTCTAAAACCATCTCTTCCTCCTTTTTCACACGTCTGCTTAAATTCTGTAAGTAGATTTTTTTCAAAACACATCAGTGCCTTGTGTCAGAGGTACAGGTAAGTAGAAACTAATTACTGGTAATCCATGAAAAATTTGGCTTGAGGAATTCTATTATATCAGAAGTCTAAAGCAGGGATAGGGAGGAAAGTCTCATTAAAAGCATATTGTTAAATATTACCCTAAAATGCTGTTAGGTCTTATCTCATTTTGTTACAATTTAACAAAACTATGCATGCAGAGAGATCTTTCATTGATAACATGACAAGAAATAAATAAGGCAACAGTATGGGGGTGCTGGTGGAGGAGAAGCTCAACAGGAGCTCTCAATGTGCACTTGCAGCCCGGAAAGCCAATCAGATCCTGGGCTGCAGCAAGAGAAGTGTGGCCAGCAGGGCAAGGGAGGGGATTCTCCCCCTCTGCTCAGCTCTGGTGAGACCCCACCTGGAGTACTGCCTCCAGTTCTGGAGCCCCTATTACAAGAGGGATCTGGAGGTGCTGGAAGGTGTCCAGAGAAGGGCCACAAGGATGATCAGAGGGCTGGAGCACCTCTCCTGTGAGGACAGACTGAAGGAGTTGGGGCTGTTCAGTCTGGAGAAGAGAAGGCTCTGAGGTGACCTCATTGTGGCCTTCCAGTATCTGAAGGGGGCCTACAAGAAGGCTGGGGAGGGACTGCTCAGGATCTCAGGTAGTGATAGGACTAGGGGGAATGGAATGAAGCTGGAGGTGGGGAGATTCAGGCTGGATGTGAGGAGGAAGTTCTTCCCCATGAGAGTGGTGAAGGCCTGGGATGGGTTGTCCAGGGAGGTGGTTGGGGCCCTGTCCCTGGAGGTGTTTAAGCCCAGGCTGGATGAGGCTGTGGCCAGCCTGATCTAATGTGGGGTGTCCCTGCCCATGGCAGGGGGGTTGGAACTGGATGATCCTTGTGGTCCCTTCCAACCCTGACTGATACTGTGATACTATGATACCGTGTGGCCTGTAGTTGTAAGCTTTATAAAACAAGAGGCTCCTGTGGCCCAGGCGGTTTGTTCTGACATTTCTCAACTTACTCCTGCTTCATTTCATAACTTTAGGAAACATAACAGAGTAGAACTGGAGCTTCTGCAAGTGTGTTTTTTTTCTGAGCATCAATATTTTTCACTGTCATTTCATGGATTAACAGTGCAATTAAAAGACAAGCTTAATGACAGAATAAGTCTTACTTTCACAGACTTTTTTTCACCCTCCCTCCTCTTTGCCTCTCTATGGTAACTCCAGTGCCTCATGAGTTACTAGTAATCCTGGCAGAGAGTAGTGTTTACAACTCAGCCTATTTTTTGAATACAGCCTTCAATCTTCTCTACAAATTAAAACCAGATGGGAACTTCAGGGAGCAAAATGGAATTTAATCCTTTTTTTGGCATGTAATGTTAACAAAAGTCTTAGGATATTTTCATTTTTTTTTTTTTGCCTACAAAATAGCCTATGCCTTTCTCCTGTCCAGTCATCATAATGTGCAGTCTTCCAGTGTGCTTTGGTAACTGCTGCAAGCCTCCGCTATGGTACACTGATTTACTTCCGCTACAGTGACAGACTATGCTGTAAGCACATTACCCTGATTTTTTTTCCCCCCGAGGTAAAGGATTGAAAGCTAGTAAATCAGCCAGAAAAGATTCTGTGTGGGTTTTTGTTGTTGTGGAGTTTTTTTTGGGTGGTTGGTTGTGGGGTTGGTTGGTTGGTTGGTTGGGGCGGGGAGGGGGGATGTGCAGGGGTGTGTGTGTGTGTTTGGTTCTTTGTTTTTTTTCCTTCTCCTCTGCTCTTCTTGCACAGCTGGCAGAGGTGAAATGCAGTGGTTTTGCAACATTTAACAAGTCTTTCTCTTTTCTCCCTTAAAATACCATAGATGAATACTTGGTGGAGGAGTGAGACCAGCTCAGTCACCCAAAACTTAAAGAGGTCCTGGGATCTGTAATAGACACAGGACAAGGATTTTTTCATGCAGTAATGCTATGCTTTTTATGCTGGTTTGTGCCATCTGAGAGGAAAAGACTCAACGTGTCGAGTCACAGAAACGTTGCTTCCTGCTGGAGTTTGGGATTTCCTTGCAGATCTCCCCCACATAGCTGCAGGAGCTGTTTTCGTGTTGCGCGTGTGCTCCGGCAGGAACTTGCTGGAGCCAAGCCAAACAGCTCTGTGCAGAGCATAATCATTTCTGACTCAAATTGTGTGGTAACTGTCAAAATATCATAGGGTGTGGCAGGAAGTCCTGTGTCTAATGTTGCTGGGGATTTATCCCTTCATAATTTACCTAAATGAGTATCATATGCTAATATCAACGTATGAAAGTGGGGGTCTGATTTCTTGTATTTTTAAGCTGTACAAAACCTGATAGTGTACAAGAAATCAATTTCACTGTCCTGGAGTATTGTGGAGTTTTCTCCCAGTTGGTCAGTCTTAAATTCTTTCTGATTTCCCATAGAAGGAACAAAAGGTTGTTTGCAGAATAAAGACTTCAAGAAGATTAACTCAGAGAACTCTGAGCACTGGAAATAGGATAAAGCCTCAAACTGGTATCTAGTTTCACTGGGAGTTAATACTTAAGCATGGAAGTTACAGCATTAAAGTTATAAGACTGTTTTTAAATGCATACCTGCTTCATGCAGCTTTCTGCTTCCTAGGAGAGAAGAATTTATAACAAATTGTTATGCTGTTGAATTTTAGTGTCAAATAGAAGATCTGTGGTTTTACTGTGAACACAAACTTTAAGAGAATCCACATTAATTCTACTAATTCAGTAATTGTTCTTGATAAACAAGATCTTACAGCCTCCAGAGATGAACAGGAAAGGAGGGGTAGTCAAATCTTCAGGCAGATAACTTCAGTTAAATAAATCTTTAAAAG
Source organism: Dryobates pubescens (assembly GCF_014839835.1). Taxonomy (NCBI): domain Eukaryota; kingdom Metazoa; phylum Chordata; class Aves; order Piciformes; family Picidae; genus Dryobates; species Dryobates pubescens. The sequence goes on from NC_071638.1 coordinate 15,445,538, forward strand.
AAAAAACATTGCCAGTACTTGTTCCTTTTCTTGTGGATAACTTTAATTAAGTCTTGCCTTCCAATCTGTAGAAATACTGTTCTGCTGTTTACTGGGAAGCATATTCCTCCTTAAGATCCAATCTAAGGAAAGATTCGAGTGCCCTTGTCCTGTCTCTGTGATACAGCACAGGTATTTGTGATGGAAATATTTCTGTGGCAGAAGGTCTTCCTTTTTTTCAGGCAATCTAGTAGATAAATGGAATTGCTTTTGAAATAAATGCAAAACCTTGCATTAGCTTTCTGAATGTTTGTACATGCTTTTTTTATCTGCTACTTCAGATCTGCTGTCTTTTTATCCTACAGTCCCAGGGGAGAGCTTTGGAGGAAGCCATTTCTCTCCCATGTTGTAGCTTCTGCTATACTTGGTCCAGTCCTTGTACATCATAGATTTTCTTGTGCTGGACTATCTTCTGGTGTTGCTTGGAGGAAGGGGAGAGTTCATCTTAGTGGAGTGTGTGTAATAAGAGGGCTGCCTGAATTCACTGCATCTAGTGTCTTAGAGCATCCGGAAGTCTGCTTCATAGAATAATCTGAATGTGATACACTTTTAAAGTGCTTCCTGGCACATTCCATGGAAATGTTTCTGGTGTCCTTGAGTGTTCATCTTAAGAGTGTGGCCTGTGGGTTAAGGGAGGTTCATCTTCCCCTCTACTGTGTTCAGGTAAGGCCTCACCTTGAGTGCTGTGTCCAGATCTTGGCACCCCAGCTCAAGAAGAACGAAGAACTACTGAAGAGAGTCCACTGCAGGGATGCTAAGATGATTATGGAACTGGAATATCTATCATATGAGGGAAGGCTGAGACAGCTGGATCTGATTAGCGTGGAGAAGAGGAGGCTGAGTGGGAAACTTATTAATGCTTACAAATATATAAGAGGTGGGTGTCCAGAAGATGGGGCCAGACTGCTCTCAGTGGTCCTCAGTGACAGGACAAGAGGTAATGGGCATAAACTTGAACCTAGGAAGTTCCATCTAAATATGAGAAGGAACTTACTTACTTTGAGGTTGGCAGAGAGGTCTCTGTCTCTGGAGACTTTCAAGGCCTGCCTGTGTATATTCGTATGTGCTTTAGATAATCACGCTCTGATAGGGGGACTGGACTTGATGATCTGCAGAGGACCCTTCCAATCTCTATCATTCTGTGATTCTGTGGTTCATCTCTGGGATTTAGTTAACCAAGGACATGCGTCATAGAATCAGTAAGGCTGGAAAAGACCTCAAAGGTCATCAAGTCCAACCTGTCACCCAAGACCTCATGACTACTAAACCATGGCACCAAGTGCCACATCCAGTCCCCTTTTGAATGCCTCCAGGGATGGAGACTCCACCACCTCCCTGGGCAGCCCATTCCAATGGCTAACAACTCTCTCTGGGAAGAACTTTCTCCTCACCATGAGCCTAAACTTTCTCTGGTGCAGCTTGAGACTGTGTCCTCTTGTTCTGGTGCTGGTTGCCCGGAAGAAGAGACCAACCCCCACCTGGTTACAACCTCCCTTCAGGTAGTTGTAGAGAGCAATAAGGTCTCTGCTGAGCCTCCTCTTCTCCAGGCTAAGCAACCCCAGCTCCCTCAGCCTTTCCTCACAGGGCTGTGCTCAAGGCCTCTCCCCAGCCTTGTTGCCCTTCTCTGGACACATTCAAGAGTCTCAATGTCCTTCTTAAATTGAGGAACCTGGAACTGGACACAGGACTCGAGGTGTGGCCTAACCAGTGCAGTGTACAGGGGCAGAATGACTTCCCTGCTCCTGCTGGCCACACTGTTCTTGATGCAGGCCAGGATGCCATTGGCCTTCTTGGCCACCTGGGCACACTGCTGGCTCATGTTCATCCAGCTATCAATCAGTACCCCCAGGTCCCTTTCTGTTTGGCTGCTTTCCAGCCACTGTGACCCCAGCCTGTAGCACTGCATGGGGTTGTTTTGTTGTGGCCAAAGTGCAGCACCTGGCACTTGGACTTGTTGAATGTCATCATGTTGGACTATGTCCAGTGGGTGAAGGTCCCTCTGCAGAGCCCTTCTACCCTCTAACTGATCAACATCTGCTCCCAGCTTGGTGTCATCTGCAAATTTACTGATGACTGACTCAATGCCCTCATCCAGATCATCAGTAAAGATAAAGATATTGAACAGGATGGGGCCCAGCACTGATCCCTGGGGGATACCACTAGTGCCTGGCTGCCAGCTGGCTTTGGCACCATTCACCACCACTCTCTGGGCTGGGCCCTCCAGCCAGTTCCTAACCCAGTTCAGAGTGCTCCTGTCCAAGCCACAAGCTGCCAGCTTGGCCTCCACAAATCCACCAGGCAGTCACCTGATCATAGAAGGAGATCAGGTTGGTCAGGCAGGACCTGCCCTTCCTAAATCCATGCTGGCTAGGCCTGATCCCTTGGCCATCCTCTTCAGTGCTGTGTGATTGCACTCAAGATGACCTGTTCCATAATCTTGCCTGGCACTGAGGTCAGGCTGACAGGCCTGGAGTTTCCAAGTTCCTCCATCTGGCCCTTCTTGTGGATGGGCATCACATGGCCAGCTTCCAGTCATCTGGGGCCTCTCTGGTGAGCCAGGACTGATGGAAAATGATGGAGAGAGGCTTGGCAGCTCATCTGCCAGCTCTCTCAGCACCCTAGGATGGATCCCATCTGGTCCCATGGACTTGTGAGTATCCAAGTGGCTCACCAAGTCCCAAACTAATTCCTTGTAGATTTCAGGGGTACTACACTGCTCCCTGACCCCATCAACCAGTTCAGGAGGCCAGTTATCCTGGAGTCCTTCTGCCTTAGTGGTGAAAATTGAGGTAAAGAATGTGTTTAGAACCTCAGCCTTTTCCCCATCTTCAGTTACAATATTACCCTCCAGGTCCAGTAAGGAGTGCAGGTTCTTCTTGCCTCTCTTTTTAGTGTTAATATATTTGTAAAAATGGGTTTTATTGTGGTGTTCAGCTTCAGTTCCAACTCAGCCTTTGCCTCTCTAATTTTTCTCCTACATAATCTAACCACTTCCTTGAACATACCTGGAGAAGCCTTCCCCTCCTTCCAAAGGTGATACAGCCTTTTTTTTTCCCCTTCAATCCTCCAGGAGCTGCTTGCTCATCCAGGCCCAGAGCCTTCCCCGCCGGCTCCTCACTCGGCACATGGGAACCGCCAGTTCCTGTGCCTTCAAGAGCTCCTCTCTGAAGCAGCTCCAACCCTCCTGGACCCCTCGGTTCTTGAGGGCTGCTACCCAGGGAACTTTGCAAATAAGTTTCTTAAAGAGGCTGAAGTTTGCCCTCTGGAAGTCCAAGGTGAAGGTTCTGTTGGTGCTCCTCCCTATCTCCCTGCATATTGAAAACTTCACTATCTCGTGGTCACTGCACCCCAGACAGCCTCCCACCATCACATCCCACCAGCCCTTCCCTATTGGAGAACAGCAGGTCAAGCAGAGCCTGCCCCCTGGTAGGCTCACTTAACAGCTGCATCAGGAAGCTGTCCTCCATGCACTCCAGGAACCTTCTGGACTGCCTCCTCTCTGCTGAGTTAAGTTCCCAGCAGATGTCTGGCAGGTTAAAGTCCCCCACTAGGACAAGATCTGATGAGACAGCCTCAAGTTGCTTGTAGAATATTTCATCTGCCTCCTCATCCTGTTTGGGTGGTCTATAACAGACTCCAACCAGGATGTCAGATTTGTTAGGCCTCCCTCTGATTTTAACCCACAGGCTCTCAATCCTTTCATCCACAACCTCGAGTTCTGTGGCATCAAGCGATTCCCTAATGTACAGGGCCACCCCTCCTCCTCTTCTCTCTCTCACTTGTAACCCCCCAGTGCAGCACTCCAAATATTTGAATTGTCCCACCATGTTTCTGTAATAGCAACTATATCATAGTTTTCCTGCAGGACCAAGACTTCCAGTTCTTCTTGTTTGTTACCCATACTGCATGCATTGGTGTACATGCACTTCAGCTGGGCTGTTGATTTCTCAATTAACCCTAATTTATCTTCCACTCTCTCCTCTCTGGAGAGACTGGTTTCCTCACCCACCTCCTTCAGACCTAGTTTAGCACCCTCCTAATGAGCCCTGCCAACTCCAAAGCTAGTATCCTCTTGCCCTTTATAGATAATTGCACCCCATCAGGACCCAGCAGGTCAGGTGCAGTAACAGTTGCCCCATGATCGAAGAAACCAAAATTCTGCTGCTGCCACCATCCCCTGAGCCAATTGTTGATGGCATGAGTTCTCCTGTTCCTCTCAGTGTACTCCCCTGACACTGAGGGAACTGAGCAGAGCACTTGAGCTCCCACCCTATCAATAATTGTCTGAGGGCCTTGAATTCCTTTTCCTGGTGCCCTTCTTATCAATCTCATCATTTCCAGCTTGGCTTACCAGCAATGGGTAATAGTCAGAGGGCTGGATTAGCTTTAGGACTCTCCTTGTGAAGTCCCTTATTGGGACCCCAGGTAGGCAGCAGACTTCCCTATGGGATGGGTCAGGATGACATATGGGTCACTCTGGTCCCCTCAGGAGAGAGTCTCTAATCTGTCTCTTTTTCTTTATGGTGCTGGTCCTTATAGTTGGCGGGGACTGCTTTGCCTTAGGCATCTCCTTAGGTGGTTCCTCTTCTGCTCTCTCATCCTCATTGCCCATGGCCTGCAGGGCCTCATACTTACAAAGCGGCACCTAAAGTACTACCAGAGATGCAGTTCTTCACTCCATTTTAATTAAGTTAAGCTTCCATCCCTACATACAGTTAGATAAGGTCCATGTATCTTATTTATAATAATTCTTTTCCCCAAGCATTTTTTTAATGAAAATCTTCCTTAACAGTGAATGACAGACAAGTAAAATGGTAGAGACTCTCTGTGTGACTATTAAAGGAAAAGCATGTTTTTGGAGTGTGGTTTTTGGACTTGCAGACAGATTACACAAGCTCAAGAAGGCCCACCCCATATCCTGTGTAGAAAACCAGCTCACAGAAATGCCCATTGTTCTTCAGGATTATAAGTCACTGTATTTTCTGCCTGCCTTCTTTTTCAGAGCACTGTATGGAAAATACTAAAGTAAAGGGACCACAGCAGCTTAAGGGGTGCTCGGTCCTGCCAGGTACTGAGCATTTGCTCTTACCGAAATGGGGGAATGGATTAAAACATTAGGCTCCCTGGCTAGAGAACAAAGGGAGTTTGTTGGTAAAAGTAGCTGAGAGAGTTTTATTAGTTATGTGAATCAACTGATAATTGACGTACTGTAAACCTAAAAGTTTTTTGTGTGCAGCCATGCCAATAATTACTGTCTTTAGGGGGCAGGAAATGTTAACAGATTTGCTTCAGGCATAGTGAATTTTCTTTGACATTGCTTCACCCCAGCTCAGTCTTTTGCTGCTGAGATCTAATACCCCACCAAAGAGACAGGGTGGTTATTGTTTCTGATTCTGTGCTGAGCAGTGTGCTATTCCATCTGCACGTTAATGGACCTATCCATAAAGAAGGGAGCTCTCAAGCTGAAAATGATAAAACTCTGTGTTTGGTTTAGTCTTGTTTCAGTCTCTTTCACCTAACTGACCAGCTTGGAGCTTAATTTTTAAAAAGCTGAGGTGCTATTTTTCGTGTTCCGTTTTCAAACAGGAAAATTGTTTCAATGTGAATTTCAAACCCCTCATTATAGTTTTCTTACTTCACAAAAGCAGGTTTTTATATTTCTTGCTTGTGTTCAGTACCTATTTAAGACAAAAACATTTGTTATGGTAATACATCTGTAGCTAAGCAGCAGGCTGCCATGAGAGTATCTGAGGATGTATCCTGCTTTTCTGCAGTCCAGTGAAAGGAATCACTTCCCCTTAGTGTCTGACAGTCTCCTGGCTGCAGCATTCCCAAAACATGTGGCCCATAAAATGAGATTATAGGGAAGGCATTCATGTAAATAGAAGTTCTCCCAGGATAAGAGATCTGCTTTTTTATGCAAAGCTCCTGTGTGCTTTAGCTTGGTGCTGCAGCCTCCTTCCCTAGCCAGGGGTGACTTCTCCCCTTGCTGACCCCAAGGGTGTGAGAGCATGTAGACCATCCTCCTGTTTTGGGAATAGTCTCCTCCTGGACTGTCTGGCACAATAGAAACCCCTTTACAGTGTTTTTGGAAGGACACACCCAATTACAAATTAATGGAAAAGAATCCTTTCTGTGTCTCTTCAGTGTCTGTGTGTAGCAATAAAAGACCAGTCCCATGACGTGGCTATAGCTGCCAAAAACCTGCAGCTGTACAGCTGTATTCGTCATTAACTGTACAGAATTGCTACAGTGTTCTCATGAATTGCATTCAAGAGTATCTGCTTAAAGCTAAAAACCTTAATGTTTTTATGAGCACACAGTGATCTTAGTGGATAACAGTGTGTTTCTGTGATTGCATGGTCCCATCCAGCCTGTTCTGTTGACAGTATACAACCTGAGACCGGCTCAGTCTACAGTTCGACTACTTTGGAGTTCCTCATTGAGACTAAATTATATTATCAGCCTCCATGAGGAGAATTTCCAGACCTGCTCCCTGCATCCAGTTCTGGCCTCAGAAATGAAGTCTGTCAGTGCTGCTCTGCAGGCTTAACACTGTGTGGGATATCAGGGCACAAAGCCCTCAGGTTTAAGTTCCTTTAACGGTTTCTCCTTTTCCTTTTTGTATTTTTAATAAAAAAACTTTTCTTGTATGTCCTCCTGCCTTTCCCTTGGATGCCAGTCCCTGGGGTATGGTTCAGTCAGTGGTGGTCCCACATGGCTGGTATGACAGAATCATGCAGAACCACAGAGTGGTCTGGGTTCAAAGGGACCTCCAAAAGTCGTCACGTAGGTACTACTATGTACCACGGCATGGAGACTTTCATCCACAGGGAAAATATTCTCCTTAAAACAACAGGAATTATAAATTCACGTGACTGTGTTCAAGACTGGCTGGTATTAGTCACATTGATGTGCTAATGGGAGTTAGTGAGGAGTGTGATAGAAATCCCTGTGGAATGGAAGACTGCTTGGAGCCTTTGAGACAGCATAGCCTTACACTTATTGCCATTACCTTACTTTAGAGGTGACTCTAAACAACAGCAACTTCTTGTCATGGTGTGGAGATTTGAACAAATAGCAGCACTGGTTATTTTCAATTATAGAAAGAAACATAAGCCAGGAACTCTTTTTTTGTTTTGTTTGTTTGGTTTTGTTCTGTTTCTGCACTTCATACAAAGAAATAAACCAGCACTGGGAATAGGGAAACCAACCCAGTTCCTGCTTCTGTCAAGAGCAGTGAATTCATTCATCGATGTGACCTCAGTCACAGCCAAAGCAAAGAACTGTGTGCTGTGGGTTCTAAATCAGCAACCGCTATTCTCATTCTCTGTATTGCTTGCTTTTCAAAGCATTTATGATGGGGAGGGCATTAAAAAGAAATTGGGAGGTAAATTCAAGGCCTGTGGCTCATACTGCAAGTGACTACACTCAGAAGTGGTGTCACTGTCACAGCTGAACACAGCTTTTGTTTCTAGTGGGTCTGATTCTCTGCCCTCGTATATAGGGTGGTATAAATGAAGCAGGCTGCATTAATTTGATGGCAGTCTGCTGGTTATTCTAAGACTGCTAAATCATATTGAAGGTTGGGATGTTTTTCAAAAGGTAGCTGATGTCTGCATGTATTTTGTACAGAAGCCCATTTGAAAGGTGGGGCTGACTTAATCTTCTTGTTTGCTACACAAAACAGTGATATTTTCATCATTTTCAGATGTATGAGAGTTAAGTAGGATTTTTAAGTCAAATTTCCCAAAGTTTAAGGAGACTAATTATATTTTTAATACCTTCAGATTTATGGGATCTGATTTAATGACTGTATTTTCCAAATGTTAGGTAGATGACTTAGATACAACAGCAGGGATCTGAAAACAACTAATGAGTAACAACAATACATGCTTATGTTTTATTTAATTTCTGTGTGGGGTCATTTATGTTGCAGAAAAATGGCAGTTTATGAACAAGCTTTTGAGTGGTGTGATATGTTGCTAAGGCTGCAATATTTTGTACAGATTCTGTGTCATATATCAGAGAAGCAGAGCCATATGTCCATGACCTCAGCTCCAAAAACCCTGCAGTTAGCAATGATTTAAATTAACATGATTTGTATAGTAAACAGCTTTTAGAAACCTTGGAAAATTTTAGGTGTACTCAATTAAGTACCTGTCAGATGCTGCACAGTGCTGAAGCACCAGCTCTGGCTGATATGAGCTGCCCCAACATTAGTCCTGCTGTCTTAAAACTGATACTTGTAAACCAGGGGAAGCTAAGTGAAATCAATATAATTGCTCTGTAATAGAGCTGTAAACTCTGAACAAATGCCTATGCAAGTGTTTTTACCGATTCACTTCAACCTATTCAGTAACCCAGTGCATCATTCAGTGATTCAACCAAGCAGGTCACATACTGCAGCCTGTATGAGCTTTTTTCCCTCCCCAGTCCATACACATACCAGCACTGGCATGCAGGTGAACTTGCAGTGAGCTGCATCAGTAGGGAAGAACCTGACTTTTCTTGCTGTGGTCAGTTGATGCCAATGTAGCTCTGTGAGTGGCTTCTTGTGGGGTCAAATGAGTGCTACTGCCAGGGAAACAGGAAGGATAACCTTCCATTTTGGCAGCAGTCAGCAATCAGATGTGCTTTATGGTTTCATGAAGCTGTATCTCTAAGTTCTGCACACATCTCTAAGTTTCTGGAAAAGCTGTGTGTAGTAGGTTGAGAGACCAATTCTCCCACCAGGGGCAAAAGAAAGACTCAAATGGATTGCAAAAATGGTGGAAAGTTTAAATGAAAAAAACACAATGAAAGTTTTACAGAGACCCACAAGCACCGTGACAAGAGATCCCAAAACATACCCAAGAACATCCCACCCCCACCTGCGGGGACACCCAATCCCCACCCCCCCAGGGGTCTTTCTCTGCCCCCAACCCAGCCTTGGGCCTGGCCAGGTCCAAGGAAGGCAGCTCACGCCATTACCTAGGCAGCGGCAAGGGAAGAAGGAGGAAGTGAGGACCCCCCACTGATGTTTTATAGGGGAGCAGGGCATTATGGGATGAAATACCTGGCTTCCTGTGACCACCCACTGGGCTGGGCCCTCTTTGGGACATCCCAGGTGTGGCTTGTGCGGTGGCATAAGGGGCCAGCACCCAGCCTGAACCACCACACTGTGCTTGTTGAAGGCAAGGTGGCCAGGTGCCACCCCTCTCCCAGGGTACTGCCACTCAGTTTGTCTGCTGCTTGACATAAAGGCAAATATGGGGGACAAACTTGACTATGAGCTTCTAGGATCTTTCTAGAACTTTCTGATACTGATGGGGGGAGGTCTTACAGACAAAATGTGGTTCAAATTACCCTATTTATATGTTTACATTAATATGAGATAAAACAGGTAACTCTTGAGTGACTATAAAGAGGTCTAGGCTCAGGCCTGGGCAGCAGCAATTAGGCAGGTGAGCCATGCTGAAGGAGACTGAAGACCTCAGTGTAATTTTCTGGAAAATAAAGGGATACACACACTAAAAGTAGAAATCTGACTAAGATCATTGGTAATGATCTTAGTTTTAACTCAAAGGGAGTGGAGAGATGAGAAGGTTTGCAAATCACATCAAGTTTATCTGGATTATCAGACTGGTGTCAAAGTACTGAATTCAGTTCAGGGACTGGAATAAGGCACTAGGTCCCCATCACCTGTCTCGGTCAGAGAGGGCAACAGACTCCGTTCTTTTGAATATTCCCATGTCGTGAAATTAGAGGCACAAACAAGGCAAAAATATCAGCAGCAAGGTTATTTATTAACAGAATAAAGTGGATGGATCAGAAGGAGAGAGAGAGAAAAGAGAGAGAGAAGAGGAAAGGAATTATATTACCTCCCCCCTCACCTTCCCCAAGACAGTTTGGGTCTGTGGAGGAAGGCTGCTGCAGCTTTGGCATGGAGGAGAGGTCATCCTTGTTGAGCTGTCTTCCAGCGGAGGAGGGGAGAGAGAGATCCCAAAGTCCAAGTCCAAGCCCTTCCCTGAGCAGCCTCTTCAGCTCCATGAGTTGCAGCAGGTGGAACCTAGGACATGGACAGCATGGTGATGTCTCTGTCCTTTTCTCTCTTGGTATTTCCTTTGGTTTTCTTCAGAGTGGCATTGCTCAGGTGTTTCCCTTCAGAGCATCATTGCCCTGGTCTTTTCCTTCTCTCGTGTTTTCCTTCTCCCAAGCCAGTAGTTGCTCAGATTTTTTATACAGTTTTTTAGGTATGTATATTCCAGAGATTATCGATAGCACTGGCCTCTGCCCATTATTTGCAGGGCAGCTGCAGTCTGGTGAGCAATCTTTATCTAAGCACCTTCCAGAGAGTTATCCAGTGGTGTCTGCCCAATATACACCAGCTATTGTCTGGGCCAGCAGCAAAGGTGATTTTATCTTTGTTGAGTCACATCAAGAGAGACAAGATTTAGTCTCTCACATCACCCTAGAAAAGGAGGAACCTCTTCATTTTTTCTTGTAAAGCTTGAAGGCCCTGAATAGTGTCTGAGGACTTGTTTTTATTACCTACTGTTACAAGTCACACTAGAGATTAGTAAAAGTGGAAGAAGTTAGATGAACCAAAATTCTTCCCATTTTCTGTTTAGTGCTGTCGTTAGCGTTCATGGCTGCACATCATAGATGTTCACTTTCGGTGTTTTTTGTGCTTGGTTGCACTTCCTCTCTCATACATTAGCATCAGGATGTCATTTTTGTGCATCACTGAAACGTTGGTAAGAAAAACTTCCTTAATGTCATACAAGACTTTTCTTCTGCATACAAGAAGACTTCTCACCTGTTTGGAAGTGGTGAGTAGAGTGGGAGGAAGAAGCAGCGGGAGAAGTACCAACCTCACACAATCTTCTATGGGAACCTACTTATGGGATTGGACTGTCTGTCTTTACATAGTGTGGGTGAGTATCTGGAGCCTGCAGAACTCCATCTCTGCCTCCATAGCCCTGTACAGGGGTGCAGAAAGGAGAGAAAGGATAGGGAGAGAAAGGATAAAGCAAACAAAAAGCAATGAAAAGTGGGAAAAGGAGCTTCATAAATTGGTTCCTGCTCTTCTGGCCAGGCAGTGCTGGTTATGGGAAGAAAATTGTGAGAAAATCCCATTAGGGTTTGTTTCTCTGGTTCTCTTGCATGTTCTAAGAGTGGTTTCTTCTTGATGATGTTGCAGCAGGAGAGGAAGGAGTCTGGATGGCAGGAGGGAGCAGGCCGCTCTTGCACCTCTTGGGACCAGTCTGGGCCTGCTGCTCTTCCTGCTTTGTCAAGTTGCTTTGTCTGCACCAAGGCAGGCTCTGCTCGAAAGCTTTAAAGTGATAGAAGGCAGCACGTTAAAATGAACTCAGGAAAACTTAGGCAAGACTTTGTCTCCTTAAATCTGTTTGAAAGGGACTCTTCCAGCGTGAGTCATATGCAGCTCTAGAGGAGCCCTGGGCAAATACTTGCTCCCCTCTGCTGAATGGGGCTGTCAGAGCGCCCAGAGTCAGGGCAGGGAGAAAAATACCCCGATTCATTTTCTAACGAGATATGCATGGGAGAATTCCCCATGGGGCCACCGCTGGGGGTTTGCAGCTTTGTGTTTTTCAATCACTCTGCTCCACATAAGCAACATTGTGCAGCTTCTAGCTCCCACCCAGAGGACTGAGACACCTCAAGCCTGTCCCCAGGAAACAGACAATAGTGTTGATATGCGTGTTCTGCAGAGGAAGTGGCTTCTGTTGTAACCAACAAGCAGTCTGCCAAAGTCCACAGATTGGGTGGTTGCCAGGCTAAATTTGACATAAAATTAATTAACGTTTTTGGCTTTTGTCTTACTGTTCTCTGAATGTTTCTCCTGCTTCCTACCATTTAAATCTCACATATGACAGGATTTTGGTTTTCTTTTCTGCACAAAAATGAATACAGGTTTTTATTTAGAAAACCCAGAATTGCTAACAGAGAATCCACCCTATATCATAAATGTTGAAAACATTCTCAAATACTCTCAGGAGGCTAGCAAAGCTATGCCTAGAAAGAACATGCAGCTAAGGTGCTGCTCAGGGCTTTGTAATGACCTTTCTCATCCCACCTCACTGTAATAACTTTTTGATCTGAGTTTGACATAGGAAATAGGACATACTATTACAGAAAAGACGGTTAAGACTTCAGATACTCGAGGCATCAAGCGCCCTCTTGTGCTGCTTCTCCCGGAGCATTGCAAGGCTGGCAGCTTCCCAGGAGCAGTGGCTAAGTGGAGTTATAGCAGGGAGACTGCTTTGTGCTTATGCACCTACACCACAATCCGGCGAGCTTCTGGTGCATAAGAGGTACTTGTTAACAGGTCCGCAAACCACTCTAGCTATAGAATGTATCCATTCAAAATGAAGTTTTCAATAGAAAAAGCGACAGCTTCCAAAAGACACAATTTCATTCGTTTATTTATTTATTTAAGCGTCACTCAAATGCAGCAATTTTCACTACATATTCTGTTTCTCTGGTGGGCCAGAATTTAAATTGAATTTCAGACTTCACTGACAGTTAATATGTTACAAGTATAAATTTTTCTCTTTGTTTAGACTATACTGTGTCTTTATAATAATTCACCTCCTTGTTCTGCCTAATATTAGGAAAATGCACTGCATCTTCCTGGAAGTCAAAATCTTGGATTAGTTTCATTGACTGGAATTAGTAAATACTTTTTTAGATTGCTCACTGCAAGTATCTGGAAATACCTCATTCCTCCAGATACCAGACTATGAGCAGAAGTGCAAACTCCAGAGTAAAAGAGGTATATTAATTTACAAAGTGAACTAAATAGCTGTGATGCCTCTGAAAACACTGGGCTTCAGTGATTTGCTTTCTAAAGCAATAGTTTTGTTAGCTTTTGTATGTGGAACTCAAACTTGCTCAAAGGACTCAAAGTATTTTCTGGCTTGCTAGAAAGTCACCAACTTACTGATACTTTTAAGGTGCAAACATGGATGGGTACAACACGTACAGTGAGGTCTTCTCCTTGCCATAGTTTTTCTATCTGCTAGGCTGTTTGGGGATTAAATGTGGTGTTTGTTTTAGGTTTATTGACTTAGAGCAATTTTACATTGGGCCACCTGCCACTCTCTGATGGCATTTCTAATAAAATAGCAGTTTCTATCAATGTACCTTGTGGCCTAAAAGCTCCTGAGGATTATGATAGTTTCATAGAGCAGTAACTAAAAAGTGAAACAATGGTCATGCTGGGCCTGGCTGAGATGCATCCAGCTCATACTGATCCTGTCTCCAGCAGACACTGAGTGGATGCCTTGATAAAAGCCTCAACCAGAGCAAGTACAAATGCTTCTTCCTTTTCTGTTTTTCCACCCTCCAACCATCTTCATATCCTGAGCTGAATTATTGGTCCCTACCTGGCAGTATACTTGAATATGACCCAGTAAAGACTAGAAATTCCTTTAGCCCATAGGTAGAATTTTTCAGGATAGAATAGAATAGAATAGAATAGAATGGAATGGAATGGAATGGAATGGAATGGAATGGAATGGAATGGAATGGAATAGAATAGAATAGACCAGGTTGGAAGAGACCTTCAAGATCATCATGTCCAACCTATCATCAAGCACCACCTAATCAACTAAACCATGCAACCAAGCGCCCTATCAAGTCTGCTCCTAAACACCTCCAGTGATGGTGACTCCACCACCTCCCCGGGCAGCCCATTCCAATGGGCAATCACTCTCTCTGTGTAGAATTTCTTCCCAACATCCAGTCTGAACCTGCCCTGGTGCAGCTTGAGACTGTGTCCTCTTGTTCTGGTGCTGGTTGCCTGGGAGAATAACCAGCCCCCGCCTGTCTACAACCTCCCTTCAGGTAGTTGTAGAGAGCAAGAAGGTCTCCCCTGAGCCTCCTCTTCTCCAGGCTAAGCAACCCCAGCTCCCTCAGCCTCTCCTCACAGGGCTGTGTTCCAAACCCCTCCTCAGCTTTGTTGCCCTTCTCTGGACACACTCCAGCAAGTCAACCTCCTTCCTAAACTGAGGGGCCCAGAACTGGACACAGTACTCAAGGTATGGCCTATTCAGTGCTCAGTACAGGAGCAGAATGACCTCCCTGCTCCTGCTGGCCACACTGTTCCTGATGCAGGCCAGGATGCCATTGGCCCTCTTTGGCTGCCTAGGCACACTTGCAGGCTCATGTTCAGCCTACCATCAACCAGTACCCCCAGGTCCCTTTCTACCTGGCCCCTCTCCAGCCACTCTGACCCCAGCCTGTACCACTTCATGGGGTTGCTGTGGCCAATGTGCAGAACCTGGCACTTGGATGTGTTCAATCTCCTGCCCTTGGACTCTGCCCATCTGCCCAGCCTGTCCAGGTCCCTCTGCAGAGCCTCTCTGCCCTCCAGCAGATCAACTCCTGCCCCCAGCTTGGTGTCATCTGCAAATTTACTGATGATGGACTCAATGCCCTCATCCAGATCATCAATAAAGATGTTAAAGAGCACAGGGCCCAGCACTGATCCTTGGGGCAAACCACTAGTGACTGGGTGCCAGCTGGATGTGGCATCATTCACCACCACTCTCTGGGCTTGGCCTCCAGCCAGTTCCTAACCCATCGCAGTGTGCTCCCATCCAAGCCATGGGCTGACAGCTTGGCCAGGAGTTTGCTGTGGGGGACAGTGTCAAAGGTCTTGCTGAAGTCCAGGTAGACTACATCCACAGGCCTCCCCACATCCACCAGGCAGCCATCTGATCATAGGAGATCAGGTTGGAGAGGCAGGACCTGCCCTTCCTAAACCCATGCTGGCTGGGCCTGATCCCTTGGCCATCCTCTAAGTGCTGTGTGATTGCACTCAAGATGACCTGTTCCATAATCTTGCCTGGCACTGAGGTCAGGCTGACAGGCCTGTAATTCCCTGGCTCATCCAACAGGCCCTTCTTGTGGCTGGGCATCATGCTGGCCAGCTTCCAGTGCTCTGGGGCCTCTCTGGTGATCCAGGACTGATGGAAAATGATGGAGAGAGTCTTGGCCAGCTCATCTGCCAGCTCTCTCAGCACCCTAGGATGGATCCCATCTGGTCCCATGGACTAGTGGGGCTCCAAGTGGCTGAGGAGATCTCTAACAACCTCCTCCTGGAACAGATGGAAACTATACTGCTCCCTGGCGCCATCTGCCAGCTCTACAGGGCAGCTGTCTGGAAGACATTCTGTCCTGCTATTAAAATTTTAGGCAAAGGAGGTGTTAAGTACCTCTGCCTTTTCCTCATCTTTTGTTACTACGTTCCCCTCCGTGTCCACCAAGGAGTGGAGGTTGTCCTTGCCCTTCCTCTTGCTATTAATGTATTTGTAGAAGGATTTTTTGTTGTCCTTCACGGCACAGGCCAGTCTAAGCTCTAAATGTGCTTTTGCCTCCCTAGTTTTTTTCCTAGAAGACCTAGCAACATCCTTAAACATACCATGGGTTGCCTCACCTTTCTTCCAAAGATGATACACCCTCTTTTTTTCCCTTAGTTCTTTTAGAAGCTCATCACCCATCCAGGCTGGCCATCTGCCCCGGCGGCTCATCTTCCGGCACATTGGCACAGCCTGTTCCTGCGTCTTCAAGAGTTCCTCCTTGAAGTAGTCCCAGCTCTCCTGGACCCCTTTGTTTTTAAGGGCTGTTTCCCAAGGAACCTTCTGAGTTAGTTCCTTGAGTAACCTGATGTCCACCCTCTGGCAGTCCAGAGTGGAGGTCTTCTTGCTGCCTCTCTTAACTTGACCAAATACTGAAAATTCAATTATCTTGTGGTCGCTGGCCCCTAAACAGCCTCCGACCACCACATCCCCACCAGCCCTTCCCTGTTGGTGAAGAGGAGGTCAAGCAGAGCCTTACCCCTGGTAGGCTCACACAGCACCTGGGATAAGAAGCTGTCCTCCATGCACTCTAAGAACCTCCTGGACTGCCTCCTCTCTGCTGTGTTGAGATCCCAGAAGATGTCAGGCAGGTTGAAGTCACCTATGAGAACAAGGTCAGGCGATCTTGAGACAGCCTTAAGCTGCCTATAGAATGATTCATCAACATCTTCATCGTGGTTGGGTGGTCTATAACAGACTCCAACCAGGATGTCTGCCCTGTTGGTCTTCCCTCTAATTTTCACCCACAAGCACTCAACCCGATCATCCCTGATCTCTAGCTCAATGGCATCTAGTGACGCCCTGATGTACGGGGCCACCCCTCCACCCCTACTCCCTTGCCTGTCTCTCCTGAAGAGCCTGTAGCTGTCAACTGCAGTGCTCCAGTCACGTGTGTCATCCCACCACGTCTCTGTGATGGCAACTACATCATAACTTTCCTGCTGTAACAAGGCTTCCAGCTCCTCTTGTTTGTTGCCCATACTTCGTGCATTAGTGTACATGCACTTCAGCTAGGCTGCTTGTTTCACCCCTGGCTCCAGCTTATCACCCCCAGACTCCTGCCTGGGGGGACTGGTTTCAGCCCCTTCCCCCTTAAAATCTAGTTTAAAGCCCTATTAATGAGACCTGCCAATTGCCTTCCTAGAATCTTTTTCCCTTTGAGGGATAGGCCATTCTTGTACACTGTGATCTTTCCCCTCCTCTGGGACAGATGTGCTCCATCTGTTGCCAGCTGACCTGGTGCAAAAAAGTTCCCCAAGATCAAAAAACCCCCAATTCTTTTGGTAGCACCAGCCTCTAAGCTACTTGTTGATTATAGCTGCCAACCTGTTCCTTCTGGTATTCCCTCCTCCCTCAATGCTAAGGGTATTGAGGAGAAAATTATTTGTGCCCCTGACCCCTCAACCAGGTCTCCCAGGGCCTTGAAGTAATTTTTGATAGCCCTGGGAGTTCTGGTTGCAACATCATCATTCCCTAATTGCATAACTATTAAGGGATGGTAATCAGAGGGCTGCACCAGACTAGGCAGCCTTCTGGTAACATCCCTAACCTGGACTCTTGGGAGGCAGCAAACTTCCCTGTGAGAAGCGTGTGGCCGACATATGGGGCCCTCTGTTCCCCTCGGGAGGGAATCACTAATAACAATTACCCTCCTCTTTTTTTGAGGAAGCAGGTCCTGATGCCAGGGGAAGGCTGTTTAACCTTAGGCTGTTTAGCCTTAGGGAAAACCTCAGATGGTGTGTCCTCCAGCATCAGAATCACCTCACCCTCAACCTCCAGTGCCCCATACTTGTTTTCCAAGGGCAGTGGGGAAGGTGAGGGGAGGCAAGGAGGTTTTACTTTGCGTCTTTTAAGAGCAACCTGAGTCCATTCCCCACTACTTTCTGGATAGCCAGCCTCTGCAAGGGGAGCTTGGTTACTCAAGTTCATCTCCCTTCTACATTCCCTTACAGCTCTAAGTCTAGCAACCTCATCCTTCAGTTCGGCTGCCAGGTTAAGCAGATAGTCGATCTGCTCACACTTAATGCAGGAGTTGTCCCCACTACCCTGCATCTCAAGTGCCAGGCTCCAGCACTCTCTGCAGCCAGATACCTGGAAACCTACCTGCCTATGTTCCACCCCAGTCTGGGTTGACACTGATTTTTTGAAGGCAATTTTGCTGCAAGTCACAACCATCCGTGTCCCTGGCCTGCGGGACCTACTGGACAAAATTAAAAATGCAGCAGTGTGTGCGGCTGCAGCCAGGGAGAGCACAGCAGGGAGAGCACAGCAGGGAGAGCACAGCAGGGAGAGCACAGCAGGGAGAGCACAGCAGCGACAGCACAGCGGGGAGAGCACAGCGGGGAGAGCACAGCAAGGAGAGCACAGCAGGGAGAGCACAGCAGCGACAGCACAGCGGGGAGAGCACAGCAGCGAGGGCGCAGCAGGGAGAGCACAGCAGCGAGGGCGCAGCAGGGAGAGCACAGCAGTGAGGGCGCAGCAGTGAGCGTGGCAGGGAGAGTGCAGCAGGGAGAGCACAGCAGCAAGGGCATGGCAGAGAGAGCACAGCAGCGAGAGCGCAGCAGTGAGAGCGCAGCAGTGAGAGCACAACAGCTTCCCTCTGCAATGCAAGCCCCTGCAAGCCCCTGCAAGCCCCTGATGGGGTTTTAAATTTGCCGCTGGAGATGTAACGGTCACACATAGCAGGCATGTGAGAAGACGGCTATGCTGATCCTCGCCGAGTGCCCAGGGATCCACGGGTGTAGCAGTTTGGGCTGGGTGCCCTCTGCTGTGTTCATATGAGGTGTACTTCCTGTGTCCAAAAGTCCAGCCCAGAGGGGTGGACACAGGAAGCCAGGTATTTTGTCCCATAATTCCCTGCACCACTATAAGATCCCAGTGCAGAGTCTGGCACTTTCTCTTTCTTTCCTCGCTGCCACCTGATAACTGGGGAGAGATGTCTCCCAGCCTTGGGCCTGCCGAGGCCCAAGGCCGGGGGGATGGGCAGTCTCATATCTGGCCAGCTGAGACTAGCCTAGCAGTGGAGTGGGAGTGGGGAAAGAAGGAGCCCTGGGTGTACCCTCAGGTGGGGATGGGATGTTTCTGGGTCTGCTTTGGGATTTCTTTTGTCACTGCGCTTCTGGCTCTCTGTAAACATTCACAGCTTCTCATTTAAACTTTCCACCACTTCTGCAATCCATTTGTCTGAGTTGTTATTTTTGCCTGTGGTGGGGAGGGGGTCTGCCTTAACCCATCACACTGGGGTCCTGCCGCTCCCATAGCCTGAAAAGGAAAGTAGAGTAAGGTGAATGGAATGAAGCTGGAGGTGGGGAGGTTCAGGCTGGATATGAGGAGGAAGTTCTTCACCATGAGAGTGGTGAAGCCCTGGAATGGGTTGTCCAGGGAGGTTGTTGGGGCACCGTTCCTGGAGGTGTTTAAGCCCAGGCTGGCTGAGGCTCTGGCCAGGCTGATCTAGTGTGGGGTGTCCCTGCCCATGGCAGGGGGGTTGGAACTAGATGATCCTTGTGGTCCCTTCCAACCCTGACTGATACTATGATACTATGATAATGCTGCTGGTCTCAGTGTGGTTCCCAAGAGAGCTTCCCACTGAAATGCCAGCAGGATGCCAGTGGGATGTCAGCCAAAAACTTCCCACACTTGAGCAGGAGCAGTTTTTGCAGATCAGAGGCAAAGATTGCTTCCAGCAGAGCAGGTCCTGCTCTTGGAATTTTTCTGGGGGGCCATCTATTGTAAGTTGTTAGCTACTTCGCTCAGTATGAGAGACCTCCGTATGATTGTATCTGGTGCTATGGGAAAAAACATCTAGACAGGCATTTTGGAATCTGCAAATCTAGAAGGGATGTGAAAAGTGGTTTTCCTTCACCCAGCAAAGTCTCTGTGCCTCGTTTTTCCTTTCGTGAAGAGAAGGGAAAAGGCTGTAGGTAGAGATGAAGAAAATTTTTTTCTGAATAGTTTGGTTTTAGTGAAATAGTGGGTGAAGCTCTCTTCACTTGTGTGGTTTGCATAGCTGAAATAGCTAATGTAAATGAATTCTGAGATGAATTGCCTTAGCAAAATCAGCTGTTCCCAAACACAGACTGTTGTCAATAATTAGAGTAAAGTCTGTGGTTATTGTTCTTTCATTAAACCTACCTACTTTAAAATATCAACAAAAGGCTCCTTGTGGCTTTAACCTAAGTGTTTGAAAACCTGACAGCACTAGGTCTGTTATGGCTGCTGGTAAAAGATCATTTGCAGATTTACTTCTAATACCTGGTGAAAAAAAAAAAACAAAATATGAGAAGGAGAAAGAAAAAAATAAATCCTCAAACAAACCCAACAGCCAGGGAGTGGCTTCTCCTGTTCATTGTGCTGAGGATCTGAGTGACTGCTCAATGAATAATGCAGTAACAGTTTTCAGAAGACTTGCAGTGCTATTGAAATGTTTTGATAACACAAAGCATTGCACGTATTAGCATAGGCCTGGTAGATCTGTGGACTGAAATGTGTGCACTGAGAGTATATAGGAACTGCCATTGCTGAGGTGCAAGGGCAACCCACGCTTTGCAAAAGGCTAAATCCAAACTGACGCTTCCCATCCTGTTTGTCTGCTGTTTTGCTGTAAGCATGCTTATCTGCTTTTCCCTGTAGTACCCAGGAGTAAGCATGACATAAGTAAAAAGTAATTTGTCTCATATTTACAGGAAGATGGGCAAGGGGCAGGTAAGACTGTGTACACAAGTACTCTCCGCAGAGCTGCTGGTTTGTGGTTACTACCTGTAAGAGTCTAAACTCCTGGTGTAAGTCAACAAAGATAAAATCACTTGCTGCTTGCCCAGACAGTACCAATCCTGGATGCAAATCACCTTGCGATTGCATCGTGATAACACTGGACTGCAGCTGGCCTATAACAATGACCCAAGGACCCAGCCATCACGCCTTCAAGACAGCTATCAGATACCCCCAGGAAGGGAGGGTGATGAGTCAATGGACTCTCCTCCTGATAAGTGGGTAGGCAGGGAGATGGAGAGGAAGGAGGCGGAGGCCCCCCCCTACTCCATCCAGACCACTGTCCAAACTCACATGAATACACAAAAAAGACTTCCTGGGGAACGATATCTGGATTTCCTGGCTCCTGAATTCCTGAGGGACAATGCTTGGACACATACCTAAGGACTAAAAACTGTATAAAAGACTTGACCACTACTGGCTCAGTAGGAAGACAACCGCAGGGGAAGAAAAACACAGAGAGAAAAACGCTGAAGGAGGACCATGCCGCTGAGAAGGAAGGACTGAACCCTCTCTCCGTGTCCTAAGTCCCGCTTGCTGCCACTCATGGAGCTGACCCACGCTGCCCAGAGGGACCTCATCTATTCTCCAGCCAAAGCCTCAGCACCCTTCCTCTACAGACCCAGCATCTTTCCTTCACAGACTCAAACTGTCTTATGATTCCTTTCCTCTTCTCTCTCTCTTCTCCCTCTCCCTCTCTCTTCTCCCTCTCCCCTTCTTATTTCCATTTTCTCTATGTAATAAATAGTCTAGCTGTTGATATTTTGGCCTCGTTTGTGCCTATTAATTTCACAACACGGGAATATTCAAAAGAACTGAGTCTCCTTCCCTCTCCGGACCGAGACACTACCTTGTGCATCTGTCTTTACTCGGCATTGCAGCAGTTAACTCCTGCCTTCTAAAAAAAACAAAGTGTAATTTAAATCCATGTAAAATACTTTTCTAGACATGTCTAGGGGCAAGCTTGCCTCTTGACTGTTGCTATATTCTGCTCGTGTGCTAGATTATCTTTCCAGATAAGCATGAATAGAGGTTAAATGAATCTATCAATAATGGGTGGAAAGGATGTCATAGTGCAAAGTCTGATACTGTAAAAAGATCTACAAGTCCTTGAAAACGTGTTTGGAAGGGAACTCCTTTATTCTTAACATAACTGCAGGTCTGGCAGCAACAGCTCATGAAGAGGTGTGGGAATTAGACTCCTTGCTGGCAAGTAGAGCTGGGAAGGCTGTATAGTACCCATAGAAGAATGACTCCCAGTTTTGGAATCCCTTTGTGCAGTGGAAGGTAAATCAGTTACTTTGCTGATGAAAGGCATTGTGAGACAAAGCCACATTTGGGAAGAAAAATGTAAGTCTTTTCTGGAAAATGTCAAATGGAATCTGTTGTCAAGAGTTTTGTGATTCAGTTTGTCATAATTTTTTAGGTTCACAATAAATACAGCTAGGAGGAGCGGTTAAATGAACTGGGAGAGGGGGAAAGGAAAAGGTGTCTGAAGATGGAACTCACATTTTTAATGATTCAGTTGCTAATTCTCTGATTTGGATCTGCTTATAATGAAGTTAAACTGGGTTTAGTGGAATTTTCTTTGTAGCATTGTAGATAATGTGTGGCACCAGGCTGAGTCTAAGGAAGGGGCACTCAGAAATACTTCCTTCTCTTGTTGATCAGAAATACTCTCTTGTCCTGTTGAGGCCACAGTCCCTGTAATGAGTCTTCATGGCTATCAGCAAGGACTTTTTCTTAAATCTACTTTCTTACATCATCAATTAAATTAAACTTATAAAGTTATCTGTAATGGTGCCCTATGGTGACTCAAAAAACTTTTGCACTAGATGTGGTGGGTTGAGGCAGACCCCCTCCCCACCATGGGCAAAAATAACAACTCAGACAAATGGATTGCAAAAGTGGTGGAAAGTTTAAATGAGAAGCAGTGAATGTTTGCAGAGAGCCAGAAGCGCAGTGACAAAAGAAATCCAAAGCAGACCCAGAAACATCCCATCCCCACCTGAGGGTACACCCAAGACCCCCAGGGCTCCTTCTTCCCCTCCCCTTCCCCCTGCTAGGCTAGTCTCAGCTGGCCAGCTCTGAGACTGCCCATCCCTCCAGCCTTGGGCCTAGGCAGACCCAAAGCCAGGAGACCTCTCTCCCCAGTTATCAGGTGGCAGCAAGGGGAGAAAGTTCCAGTCCCCATGCTGGATCTTATAGTGGTGCAGGGAATTATGGGACGAAATACCTAGTTTCCTGTGTCCACCCACTGGGCTGGACTTACATAGAATACATAGAATAAACCAGGTTGGAAGAGACCTTCAAGATCATCGCGTGCAACCCATCAACCAATCCAACACCACCTAAACAACTAACCCATGGCACCAAGCACCCCATCAAGTCTCCTCCTGAACACCTTCAATGATAGTGACTCCACCATCTCCCCAGGCAGCCCTTCAGGTAGTTGTAGAGAGCAATAAGGTCACCCCTGAGTCTCCTTTTCTCCAGGCTAAGCAACCCCAGCTCCCTCAGTCTCTCCTCATAGGGCATACTCCAAGCCCCTCACTAACCTTGTCACCCTTCTCTGGACACATTCCAGCAAGTCAGCCTCCTTCCTAAACTGAGGGGCCCAGAACTGGACACAGCACACAAGGTGTGGCCTAACCAGTGCAGCATACAGGGGCAGAATGACCTCCCTGCTCCTGCTGGCCACACTGTTCCTGATGCAGGCCAGGATGCCATTGGCCCTCTTGGCTGCCTGGGCACACTGCAGGCTCATGTTCAGCCTACCATCAACCAGCACCCCCAGGTACCTCTCTGCCTGGCTGTTCTCCAGCCACTCTGACCCCAGCCTGTAGCTCTGCATGGGGTTGTTGTGTTCTGGACACAGGAAGCACCCCCCCATAGCAGAAGGCACCCAGCCCAAACTGCTACACTAGAATAAAATAAAAACATGGAATTTGGTCTGCTGCTGGCAAGTTTGACAATTTGTTAAGGATTTGTGAACAAATTTGAGCTCATAGAGCTCAACCAGTCAATATACACAAGCCATACAGAAGTCCAGCACTAACTCCAAGTGTTGCAGGAGCAGGACTGTGAGAAGTAAGAAAGTTTCTTACCCCACCATGCAAGTAATCTCTTGTACATTCATGATTAAAAGAAACCTGACTTTTCACACTTGCAAGCTGATTGATTATTTTCTAGTGCCTAGAGAAAAGAAAATAAAGAGATGAAACCACAGAATCTCTTACTGGGTTTGTCTTGCTACAGGAACTGTGGATTTTGTTAATTGATTGTGTGAAAGAGATAAACCAGCTGTGCAAATAATGTCTTTTATATATTCTACAGTTATTGGGGCTACCACAGTCTCTGGAAGGCTGATCTCAATGCACTGTTTCCTCTGCTTGATGTTGGGTTCTGTGTGCACAGTCTGCATCGTTCATAGATTCAGAGAACGGTAAAAATGGAAAAAGCCCCTTCCCAGCTTTCTTTTAAGTCCTGAACTGGGGAAATTCACTTTCTCAACAGCTAAGAGAGATCAACTTCTAGACAGAAATAATGGTGAGGCCTTGAGGTGCCTGTAGCCAAAGAAGGTAAGAGACAGCTGCAAAATAGTGACCCAAAACCTCAAAGGGGCCAAGATAAAGATTCTCACAGTAAGAAGCTGACATCAACAAGACGTAAAAAGACTTTATCTGTTTAAATGACTCCATGCATATGTAAGCCATTTCCCAGAAATTTATTGGATATGCATAACTCTAAGTGTATAAGGCATGTTGGGATCACTTTTGGATGATGCCAATTTGGAGGGTGACCCCTTTGCATCTGGTGCCATAATAAAGCAATACCTTGGCCTAATGGTTATTGGCTAGTAGGTTTTGACCTCTGACTCAGTCCCCTTCTGGTTCTGGAAGACTGCTCTAAGGTCTCCCCAGAGTTTTCTTCAGGCTAACAGCCCCAACTGCCCCAGCCTGTCCCCATAGGGGAGGTTCTCCAGCCCTCTGATCATCTTTGTGGCCATCCTCTGGACCTGCTCCAGCAATTCAATGTCCCTCTTATGCTGGGGGCACCAGAACTGTATGCATTGCTGCAGGTGGGTGTCTCAGGAGAGCAGAGTAGATGGGGAGAATGATCTCCCTCATCCTGCTGGTCACACTTCTTTTGGTGCAGCCCAGGACATGGTTGCCTTCTGGGCTGCAAGCACACATTGCTGGCTCATGTTGAGTTTTTCATCAACTGACACCCCCAAGTCCTTCTCCTTGAGACTGCTCTCAAACCACCCCCTGCCCAGCCTTTATTTGCATCTCATGCCTCTACTGCCAGTTGTTTCCCACCATACTGACATACGTGGCCTTCATTGCACTGACTCTACTACTTATGTGACTCTTAATCTGTTTTGGTTGAAAAGGTGTCTTTTGTTTACAGACAGATCCATCAGAGCTGATGGAAGCAAGTAAGTGTGTGTGGCTGGGGATGCACGGAAGAGGTGTGGGCAGCCCTTTCAGCATCACTTCTGTTTTAAATCATGCCTACAGAGCTATGTCCTAATCCATATGGATTCAACACTGGTGAATCCATACACTCCAAGGCAATTAGCCCAACAGAAATTCATCCGTAAGTAGAAACAGGTAAGATAATGGGTATGGGGTAAAAGAAAAATTAAATCACCAAACAACTTGTATTAATACTGTTTATGAAGTGTGAACTACTGCTTAAGGATTTAATCAGTATTTACTGGATTTCCAAATTAGGCACAAATTCTGCTGAATCAGGCTAAGTAACCCCTGTTTTTAAGCTCTGTTTCCCCTATGCCATGCTCAGGAGAGGATGCACCTCCCCCCATTCCTGTGCTTTGCAATGCAGCCCCTTGGTCAGCTGGTTTTTAGGCATGTATTCTCCAAGGGAAACTAAAGGAGTAAACAAAATGTTTGTTTTGACAAGAGGCCTGCATTGATTATAAATGTTGAGGAGGTATGAGTATGATTTTATTCTCACTTCCCAAATAATAACGGCCTGTAAAATGTTCTCCACTAACTTTTCATGAAGTCAGTAATTTCTCTCCTAATTGTAGTCTATGTTTTAGGAAAGTGCCTAGTCTTGGTTTTACAGGCCTTTTAGTATCTATCAAGGAGTTTGTGCTGTCATTTGAGGCCTGGTACATCAGGAAGGATCATTTTTCTGAACTAGGATGTGCAGTGTTTCAGTCTATGCGTCTTGTGCTCACAACAGGGCTTCCTCCTTGGAAGAGGAAAGATAGGAGTTTGCTGGGTGGACTCTTCAGTGGATAAGGTGTTGGCTGGATGGTTGCGTCCAGAGGCTGGTGCTTAATGGCTTGAAGTCCAGATGGAGAACAGTGAGAAATGGTGTTCCTCAGGGGTCTACGCTGCGACCTGTACTATTTAATATTTTTATCACTGCTGGAGACAGTGAGATTGAGGGCACCAATAGGAAGTTTGCAGATGACACCAAGCTGAGCGGTGCTGTCAATATGCCAAAGGGACAGGATGGCATCCAGAAGAACCTGGAGAGGTGGGCCCAGGTGAACCTCATGAGATGCAACAAGAACAAGTGCAGGGTTCTGCACCTGGGCCAGGACAATCCTCACTACCAATACAGACTGGGGGGTGAAGTGACAGAAAGCAGCCCTTAGGAAAAGGAATTAAGTCAGTACTGGTGGGAGAGAAGCTGCACATAAACGGATAGTGTGAGCTTGCAACCCAGAAGACCAATGGCAGCCTGGACTGCATCAAAAGCACTGTGGCCAGAGATGGAGAGAGCTGATTCTGTGACTTTGCTCTGCTCTGGTGAAGCTTCACCTGGAGTGCTGCATCCAGGTCTGGAACCCTCAATACATTAAGGACAGGGACCTGGTGGAACACATCCAGAGGAGGGCCACAAAAATGATCAGGGGGTTAGAGCACCTCTGCTACAAGGACAGGCTGAGGGAGCTGGGGTTGTTCAGCCCAGAGAAGAGAAGGCTCCAGGGAGACCTAATAGTGGCCTGCCAGTAACTGTGGGGAGTCTACAAGAAGGTTGGAGAGAGACTGTTTTCAAAGGCCTGCAGACATAGGATGAGGGGCAATGGCTTCAAACTAGAGAAGAGTAGATTTAGATTGGATGTAAGGAACATGAACTGGTTACTCAGTGAGGTGGTTGAGGGCCTATCCCTGGAGATACTCAAGGTGATGCTTGACAGAGCTCTGGGCAACCTGATCTAGTTGAGGATTCCCCTGCTTGGTGCAGAGGAGGTTGGACTAGATGACCTTTGGAGGTCACTTCTAACTCAGACCATTCTATGATTCTCCTGGCCTGCACATTTAGTTGGATTCTTCTAGGAGGAGAAAGAAACCATTTGTACCTCTTTAGTACAGTGCTGTATCTCTGAACATTGCAGGAACACACAAAAATGTGTACTTTTCTCAGTGACCAAGCCCTCCTTTGCATTTGTAGCTAAGCTCCATATCCAGATCTTAATTGCTTTTCTATTCAGCCTGAATGGAATGCCCTGTGCTTCATCAGCCTGGAATTGATAAATGAGAAGTGTGATGGTTTGTGCTTCCTGTGGTCTGACAGCCTTTGTGTTTATAAAAGCAATGGGTTTTGGTATGGTTGTAGAATGCTGTCTTCTCAGCTGTGTGGGAGAGCTGTTAAAACAGTCTGCTATCACAACACGAGGAGTGTGTAAAACAGCTGACCTGATTATCATGCCCATGATTCCATTTTTTTTAGCCTTAGCACCTGGAGTACTAAGACTGAGGAAAGGAACGTGTATTCTACAAGGATTTAGGCAACAGCTCTGCAACTCATAAGTATTTGGATGTAGATGTGCTTCTTTGATGTGTCTGCTTTCTTTAGTCTGTGGAAAGAAAACTGGAAGGCAGTATTTTCAGGATTGGGCCTTTGGGAAAACTGGTATAGGAACTTCTGGTATGCAGATAGCTCTTCAGAGGAGACTGCTGAAGGGAGATTGTTGCCTTTGTTGTGAATCAGAGAACATGTTGAAGTTTGTCTTCTATTGAGTCATCCCTCTCTACTGTAATTTCCCTGTTCTGCCTATGGCCTTTTTTTATAGTTGCTCATAGCAGAGTCAGGTCAGTTTTCATAACATCTTCCACCATGCCAGATGGTGGAATGGCTGCTGCTGCAGATAGTCATCCTGGGCAAGGGCTTCCTTGGACAGGACACAAAAACATGTTGCCCAGGGAGGTGGTTTGGGCCTCATCCCTGGAGATGTGCAAGGTGAGGCTCAATAGGGTTCTAGGCAGCCTGATCTGGTTGAGGATGCCCCTGCTTACTGCAGAGAGGGGTGGACTAGACAACCTTTGGAGGTCCCTTTCCAACCCAGACCATTCTGTGATTCTGTAAAAACACCTTAGTTAGCTAAAGTTGCTGTGCAGATCACATCAACATAATGCACATCTGTCTGTGCCTTGTTATGGTAAACTAGGAGCTTCAAACAGAGTGCTGTTGGCTACAACAGTTTAGAAATACAGAGAACCATGCAGAGCTAGGGAAACATTTCACACTCCGGGTAGGCAGAGAATTATCCTTTATCTCACCAATGAGAGGGAGTCTCCAGTCAGCTTCTCCACTGACACGTTGGGGCAAATGACTCAGCTGTGCAGTAGAGAAGAATGTTTCCAGTGCCCCTTTCCTGGAAGCACCTTCACCTGGAGGTTAATTTTTAGGAATTAACTTAGGAATTTTTAGGAATTAGGGTGGTGGTACAGCTGTGGGCAGATTGCACTCATGGGGATGAGTGTGATTAATTTTTCCAGTGTAACTACAGCAGTAGTTTTCAGGATCTGTGGAATAAATAAAGGTTAATTTTCTCTCAGTCCTGCAAGTTGCACAAGTTTGTAATTGTCCTGTCTTAATATGCCTCATGTGTTTCACTGCTGATTAAAGAAGGCAGCAGTTGCTGTTCAGTGTTGATTTGTTACAAATACAAGCTTTCAGAAATAGCACAAGGTGGGTCAGCAGTCAACTGACCTGCAACGTCAAGATTGAGGGAATAATTAGAAAAAGGGAGCAGAGTGCAGCAGGACTTGCAGCCTGCTAATTCCCATGAGTTTAGCTGGAACTTGAGCTACTACCCCAAATGAGACCCTGGATGCCTGAATCTCCTGAACTATACAGGTTTGTACTGGAGTCACCCTTCTGGGAAGAAGACAAGACATGCCTATTTCTGACAGAATAGTTTTACAAGCTGCTTTTTTCCTTCCAAGACATCAACTTCATCAATAGCACTGCTACCAAGATCTACTTACAGTCTATAGACATTATCTCTCAGCTTCTTATTTTAGTTAAGGGTAATTTATCTGGAAAAATAATTCATTGCAGGGAGTGGCTCATTTATGTAAATACTGGGGCCAAATCCTTAACTCCCTTAAACAAGTTTTGCCTGATTCGGGCAGCACAAACCAGTTTTAAGTCTGGTTTGAAGTGACTACTGTTCCTAGAAGTCCTCTGATTGTATATGGTGCAAGCTGAAAAACAAGACCCATCCCAACAGGTACCTGCTAGCAGGAGCCCAGCTGGCAAGCATTAGGAAATGTAGGAGAAGCAGCCTAGAGTCAGCACCTGGAAGGTGACTTTCCATGAGGAATGGGAAATGGTTGAGTGCCTGAAGTATCTGCTGTCAGCTCTTCAATCTCCTGAACAAGATAAAACAAACATGGTGATGTATGGAGTTTGGGGTTCCCTGCACAAGAGAGGATGAAGAAGCAGAGTAATTAAAGCATCCTACTGTGTAGCCAGATGTGTAAGATTGTGCCTTAATTTGTTATCCCCTTACCAACCCAGGTGAAAGAGATCTTTTGGGATTGGTTAAGTTCAAGGAAGCCAGGTGATGTATTAACCTCTTCCCTCCAGGAGGGGGTTAACTACCAAAATGGAAGTGTCTTAACCATATTCAACTGCCAGATGACTCCAATCTGGCAAACCTTTGAATTTTTCTGCCTGGATTTGTTCAAAATCCTATGTTGGTATAGAAAAATAGGTCTGATCCTATGTATACTTACAATGCTGCTTTACTTCCCAGAACTGTCTAAGAGTTTCTTACAGTAATACAGTCAACAGCTTTACTGAGACACAAATCTAATGTGATTTGCTAGCTGTGTGACTGCAAAGGCACATTCCTCCCTGCTGGCTCTGACACATATACCTTAGGGAGTATCTGATTTATTCATCTGGTAAGATATCAGCATGCATTGATTAAGTATATTCAAAAAAAGAGTTTTCGATTTCTATTGCATAAGGAAAAAATTCAGCTGGTCCTCTTGAAACACCCTGACACTATTTGAACACAAGAATTATTTACTGGGGAGACTTTAAAGTAGGATGAATGGAAGAATCCTATGAGAAAAAGCTCTGTTTCTTACATTTTGTCCACCCTTCCCTCACCCTGGACTGTTTGATATGGTTAGAAGGAATACCTTTTATTTAAGTCCTTTCAATCTAAAATATCAGCAGATTGAGTAAAAGGAAAGCTGAACTTGTCCCAGAAGCATTCCCACACTGGAATGGTTTAGATGCTCCAACCCCAGAGCTTTGGGACCAAGGAAAGTAGGAACAGCAAGATTTTGGAGGGGTGGATCAGAGAGTGTCTCATGCCTTGGGCACTGCAAAGCAGAAGTCCTCCTGCAATGTGATGATGTGGTGAGTTTGGTGGCAATACCAGCTCAGCAACTTTCTGGTTCTCTCTCTCTCCTTGCTCATTTCCCTCCCATGGGGCACCATTCTTGTGGCTAGATGAATGCAATTCCCTGAAACATGCACTGGAGGCCAGAACACTTGGATGGGCAGGGTGGGGTAGTCCTTCAAGCCAGAGAAGTCCAATATTGATCTGAACTCACAGTGCAAACCCATAAGTGGTTGCATGCAGGTAACTTACCTTGCCCATCAGTACCCAATGTACTGAATTAAGTCCTCAATCTACTCTGGCTTCAGCTCCATCAAATCACAACCCTTGAGACTGATTAAAGATGACCCCTGGAACATTGTTTGCTCTGACTGATTACTGAAAACTGGAGGGCCCACAGGCAGGACCAGGAGAGGACCACCTAGGTATAGACAGTGTTTGGTCTTACCTTCATTCAGTGCTGTCAAGACTGAGGTGCTTGGTTTGGATTCCTGGGAAATGTAATATAATAAAATGTAGGGTCTCTTCTTCAGAACAACAGAGGAAGCTGTAATGGGTTGGGGCAGATCCCCTCCCCACCACAGGCAGAAATAACGACTCAGGCAAACGGATTGCAAAAGTGATGGAAAGTTTAAATAGGAAAACAACAATAAACAACAATGAAAGTTTTACAGAGACCCACAAGCACCATGACAAAGAGAGAGATCCCAGAACATACCCAAGAACATCCCATCCCCACCCGGGGGTACACCCAAACCCCCCCAGGGCTCTTTCTTCCCCCCCCCCCCCCCCCAGCCTTGGGCCTGAGCAGGCCCAAATGAGACAGCTCACGCCATGTTACCTAGGCAGCAGCAGGAGACGAAAGAGGAAGTGAAGACCCTGCATGGCCTTTTTATAGGGGAGCAGGGCATTATGGGAATGGAATACCTGGTCCCTGTGACCACCCCCTGGGCTGGGCCCACCCCTTGGGACCTCCCAGGTGTGGCCTGCGCAGTGGCATCTGGGCCAGCACCCAGCCTAAACCACCACAGACCACCCCTTATTCCATACCATAATCCCTGCACCCAGAACATATCATCAAATTAGAACTCTTCTTATGACATATCTAGCAACAGTCCATGTCTTCTTCTGGGCGTCCTTCCACACAGTCTCTCATCCAGGCTCAAGCATCAGTCCATTCCAGTTGTTCTTCCTCATATGATGGAACCTCCCAGCGACGCAGTCCTTCTCCTGCAGTGTGAATTCCTTGTGGACTCCTTGGGACATCCTGGTCACCTGGAAACACCTCACAACTTCTCAGCCAAGCCTTTATCTGCATTTACAGTTACTCAGCGGCTTTTTCCACCCCTGGGGCAAGCCGGTCGGAGCAATCAGGCTCCACGACCGCTTTTTCCATCCCTCCAGGGAACCACAACCGACCGCTTCTGGCCAGTCCAAAGCTACACCAATGCACATCGCAGGCACATCGCCCCCCCACGGGGCGTTCACATACCGAGGCATCACCGCATCCGGTTCACAGCCCTCCCCCGGAGGGGGCGGCTGCAGCACAGCTCGCTGAGAAGAGAGGAGGCGGAGCCAGGTGCTCGGCGCCGTTTTCAGAACATGCCCGAAAACACCAGGGAAAGATTTACAGCTGCCGCCGCCGCCTGAACGCAGCCCGGCTCGGGCGGTGCCGCTGCCGCTTGAATACAGCCCGGCCCAGCCACCGCCGTCTCTGTCGCCGCGATGCAGAGTCCAAGTCACCTCCAGCCCTTCGGGCATCCAAACGATTGTTTCAGCCAAAGCCACAAACGTGTTCTCAGTGCCTTTGAGAACAGCTTTTCGGCTGAAGTCCCCGCTCGCCCTCGGGGTGCGGAAGCAGTCGCTTGCCCGCTTGCCGTGGGTGTCCGCCCCCGCAGCGGCCGCGGGCCGACCACGCTCTGCTTGCCGCTGCCCCTCCTCCGCTCCCTGCCACTCCGCAGAGAACGAGGAGAAGGCAGGTCTCGCCTTCTTAGGCTACTCGAGCATTCTTAAGCCACCCTGGGCAGAAAGTCACAGAAAGAGCCACCCCTCACTGTTCCCAAGCAACAGGAGGGACTTCCATGCCATCAGCCACGCACCAGCTATCCTTCTGCAGTCCACAGGAGTTCACACAGTCGCCCCGGTAACACAAAACCTGAGCCCCAACTTCCCAAACCCAAACCGACGCCCAGAACTAAATTTAAACTCTCCATCTTTTGCAATCCGAGCTGCAGTTGGCCCCACGTTGGGCGCCAAAATGTAATGGGTTGGGGCAGACCCCCTCCCCACCACAGGCAGAAATAACGACTCAGGCAAACGGATTGCAAAAGTGATGGAAAGTTTAAATAGGAAAACAACAATAAACAACAATGAAAGTTTTACAGAGACCCACAAGCACCATGACAAAGAGAGAGATCCCAGAACATACCCAAGAACACCCCATCCCCACCTGGGGGTACACCCAAACCCCCCCAGGGCTCTTTCTTCCCCCCCCAACCCAGCCTTGGGCCTGAGCAGGCCCAAGGGAGGCAGCTCAGCCATTATACCTAGGCAGTAGCAGGGGACGAAAGAGGAAGTGAAGACCCCGTATGGCCTTTTTATAGGGGAGCAGGGCATTATGGGAATGGAATACCTGGTCCCTGTGACCACCCCCTGGGCTGGGCCCACTCCTTGGGACCTCCCAGGTGTGGCCTGCGCAGTGGCATCTGGGCCAGCACCCAGCCTAAACCACCACAGAAGCCTAGGGAAGTTTTAGATGTAGGTGATAATTTGTTGTTTGAGCATAAAGAACGCTATTCAGTGGGAGTGCTGTGTCACCTCTCCTATTGGAATAGCACTGTCACAACAGTATGTTCAGTAACAGGAGTGTTTAAATTCAACAAAGATGGAAATGCAGTTTAGTAAACAGTGCTAACTTTCTCTTGTCATACTGGACAAGAGGAGACAAAAACTGTATCAGGTACCATATGACTAGGTGAGAGGTGGGCCCAGGGTGAACATCATGAGGTTCAACACAAACAAGTGCAGGCTCCTGCACCTGGGTCAGAATAATCCTCACTATCAGTACAGGCTGGGGGAGAAGATGATAGAAAGCAGCCCTGAGGAAAAGGACTTAGTCGGTGCTGGTGGGAGAGAAGTTGGATGTGAGCAGGCAGTGTGAGCTTGCAGCCCAGAAGGCCAATGGCATCCTGGACTGCATCAAAAAAAAAGGGGCCAGCATATGGAAAGAGGTGATTCTACCTCTTTGATATGCTCTGGTGAAACTTCATAGTGTTGCATCCAGCTCTGGAGCCTTCAATACATGAAGAACATGGACCTGATTAAGCAGGTCTAGAGGAGGGCCACCAAAATGATTAGGGGCTTGGAGCACCTCTGCTACGAGGACAGGCTGAGGGAGCTGGCGTTGTTCAGCCTGAAGAAGAGAAGGCTCCAGGGAGACCTAATAGTGGTCTGCCAGTACCTGGAGGCAGCCTACAAGAAGGTTTTCCAAAGGTCTGCAGTGATAGGATGAGAGGCAATGGCTTCAAACTAGAGAAGAGTAGATTTAGATTGGATGTTAGAAACACGTTCTGCATGATGAGGTTAGTGGAACACTGGAATGGGCTGCCTGGGGAGATGGTTATGGCCCCATCCCTGGAGATATTCAAGGTGATGCTTGACAGGGCTCTGGGCAGCTTAATCTAGTTGAGGATTCCCCTGCTTAGTGCAGAGGAGATTTGACTCAATGACCTTTGGAGGTGCCTTCAAACCCAGAGCATTCAGTGATTCTGTGAAAACTACCACAAGTTTTGTAACGCATTCTTGTATTTTTAACAGTTTGCTAGAAGGTAAGAAAGGATAAAGTTAGGCTTTCTGTTATGCTGTAGCAAGTCAACTTGTAAGTTAAAGCAGTTAGCTAAAAGCTTGTTTTTCTATGGTGTTTATCATTAAAACGAAAATGAGTGAAACTGCATGCCAACATCTTACAATTTCATTAGGATCCAGATCTTATTAATGGAGGGAGACTGTTTCCAAGATGAGAAGCAAGCAGATCACATCTGTCAGACAATTGATTTATAAAGGCTTTACATGAGAACTGATCTCCCGTTGCAGACATGTTGTTTCATATGGTCAGATTTACAATAAGTAGCTAAATTACAGCAGAACTAATCAGCCAGCACACATATAGCTAGACCTCAAATGGTGCAAATTAGCATGCAGTTAAACCAATTGTTTAAATGAACCCTTGTTTTACCCTCTGGGCAGTGGAGCTAGGAGTTAGAGGAAGTAAGTTTATAAACCATTAGAAATAATATGACTGCAGCAAGTTGTAAAGACCTGAATTTTTCTTGAAGACTTAAAATATTTTCATAGTGTTAAATACCACTGTAATTAGGAAATCTTGCATGAGAACCCGTAGGAAACAAGCTGTGGCCTAAAAAAAGAGACTTAAAACTTGCGCTCCGGGAACAGACATAAACTGCACAAGCAGAAGATTGATGTAGCAAAATGGTGACAGGGCATTCCTGCTAAATGCCTCATGGAAAGTGCTAAGCAAAGTGGAATGGTTCCAAAATATGTAAGGTGGGATTTCTTTTCACAATGCTGGGATTTGCTCCATTATTGTCCGAGTGACTCAGCTGAAATTGCCCACAATACACTAGACTTACTATATTGTCAATACACTTTGCCCTGGCCTTTCCTCTGTAGACTACATGACCTTAATTTACTTAATTATTTTTTTAATGATGGGGTCAGTTTACTCTGGTAACAGCACTGCACTTTCCATATCCAAATATGATGTAGCCTCATCTGCATATTCAGGAGGGCAGTGTCATTGACTTGTGTCTTGGTTGATCTGTTGCCTTCCCTGCTTTTGGACTGAGATCTTTATCTTCCACATCTGGCACTTTCAGATGCTAAATAACCTTGAAACAGATTCCCAAACAAATAAAACCACTTATTTGGGGCCATGAGGCTTCATTCAATCAACCAACCCTGTTTGCCCCTTCTGTGGCAGAGCAAACAGACCCCTTTTTTTAATGCAGAAGTGCCTTAGGGCTAAATGGGTTTTGTGCAGATAAACCCACAAGATTTCCACATCTGTGTCTGGCATGTGTCTTTGGCAGGATGATATCCCTTGATGCTGTAGCCTACCACTCTTTTTGAAAGGAAATAGGCGGGTTTCCACAGTATCACAGTATCACTAAGGTTGGAAGAGACCTCAAAGATCATCAAGTCCAACCTGTCACCACAGACCTCATGACTAGACCATGGCACCAAGTGCCATGTCCAATCTCCTCTTGAACACCTCCACCACCTCCCTGGGCAATCTCCTCTTGAACACTCCACCACCTCCCTGGGCAGCCCATTCCAATGACGAACGACTCGCTCGGTGAAGAACTTTCTCCTCACCTCGACTCTAAACCTCCCCTGGCACAGCTTGAGACTGTTTTCCTACCTTTTTATCTAGAATATAGTTGCCTTATTCCACAGGAGTTCCTGTAATCTCAAATGGAGATTAAAAGCCAACCCAACGTGTGGGGTTGCAGTGTCTCTTGTTTTCAGAGCGCCGGTATCACCTGTCACAGAGGAAGGATAAGAAACTCCTAAGACAAATTTTAAATAATGTTGAACTCTTCCTCTGAGCATTTAGTGAGGGACAGGGCTCTAAAGGATAGCTATTTATATTTCCAGTATTTTTTCAATCCTGTCTAAAAAAAGTCTAACATCTTCATTACCCGCTTACCCATTCACTAATATTTTGGGTCCTAAATCTCAAGAATACCTGCTGACAAGGACTTTGTGTGTCCGCTAAAATTGTCACCCTCTTCTGCACTCCCAAACCTTTGCAATTGGCTTGCATTCAATTTCACTGATTTTTTCCCTCATTCTCCTGTCATACCAAGATATGTGCTGCAACTCCTAAGCACTTTTTAGCTTTTTTCTCCCCACAGGAAATAAGATGCATGTGTGCTAAATGTTCCCCTCTGTCTCCTAGCTCCCAAGGGCAGGAAGCCCTGCATCCCAGAGGTCTGAGGGAATTGGCTGATAGAGATGGAAAATCGTTCTCCATAATATTGGAAAAATCTTTAGAGCCTAGAAGAAGGGAAACATTATACCTATTTTAAAAGGGGTGAAAAAGAGGACCCTGGAAATAACTGACCTGTCAACCTCACCTCTGGACCTGGGAAGATCATGGAACAGAAGCTATACTAAATCACATGGAGGACAAGGACTTGGTTCAAGATGGCATGGCTTCACCAAGGCCATGTCCTGCCTGACCAACCTAGTAGGTTTCTATGATGGTCTAACTACATCAGTGGACAAGGCAAAACCAACAGATGTCATCTCTCTGGACTTTTGTAAAGCCCTGGCACAGTCTCCTACAACATCCTTCTCTCTAAACTGGAAAGAGATGGTTTTGATGGATGGATAAGGAATAGGATCACCTCTAAAGGGTAGTGGGCAACAGTTCAATGTCCAGATGAAGACAGATAACAAGTGGTTTGTATTGGGTCTCAAGGGTCTATATTGGAACCAGTGCTGTTCAATGTTTTCATCAATGCTATAGACAACAAGATCGAGTGCACCCTCAGCAGGTTTGCTGATTATACCAAGCTGAATGGTGCAGTTGATAAGACTGAAGGAGAGGTTGGCATCCAGAGGGACGTGGACAGCCTGGAGAAGTAGGCTGAGGAGAATCTAATGAGGTTAAGTAAGGCAAAGTGCACCTAGGTTTGGGCAATCCTTGATATCAGTCCAGGCTGGGGGATGTTGAAATTTGGAGCAGGTCTGCAGAAAAGGACTTGGGGATACTGGTGGATGAGAAGCCAGACATAAGCTAACAATGCAGGCACACTTGCAGCCCAGAAGGCAAGTCACATGCCGGGCTATATCAAAAGAAGCGTGGCCAGTGGGTCAAGAGAGGTGATTCTGCCACTCTTGCTCTGATGAGACCTCATGTTGAGTAGTTTGTCTAGCTCTGGGGCCTCCAACACAAGAAGACCCTCTGGAGTGGGTCCAGAGGAGGCCCACAAAGATGATCAGAGGGTTGGAGTACCTCTCCTATGAAGACAGGCTGAAAGAATTTAGGCTGTGCAGCCTGGAGAAGAGAAGGCTCTGGGGAGACCTTCTGAGAGCCTTTCAGTATCTGAAGGGGACCTGTAGGAGTGCTGGAGACATGTTTAGAAGGTCTTATAGACATAGGATGGGGTCAGAGTGGCTGGAGAGCTGCCAAACGGAGAGGGACCTGGGGGTGCTGATTGACACCCGCCTAAACATGAGCCAGCAGTGTGCCCAGGTGGCCAAGAAGGCCAATGGCATCCTGGCCTGTATTAGGAATAGTGTGGCCAGCAGGAGCAGGGAGGTCATTGTGCCCCTGTACTCTGCATTGGTTAGGCCACACCTTGAGTACTGTGTCCAGTTCTGGGCCCCTCAGTTTAGGAAGGACATCGAGACACTTGAACGTGTCCAGAGAAGGGCAACAAGGCTGGTGAGAGGCCTTGAGCACAAGCCCTATGAGGAGAGGCTGAGGGAGCTGGGATTGTTTAGCCTGGAGAAGAGAAGGATCAGAGGCGACCTCATTGCCCTCTACAACTACCTGAATGGTGGTTGTAGCCAGGTGGGGGTTGGTCTCTTCTCCCAGGCAACCAGCACCAGAACAAGGGGACACAGTCTCAAGTTGTGTCAGGGGAGGTTTAGACTCGAGGTGAGGAAAAAGTTCTTCACTGAGCGAGTCATTCGTCATTGGAATGGGCTGCCCAGGGAGGTGGTGGAGTCGCCGTCCCTGGAGGTGTTCAAGGGGAGATTGGACGTGGCGCTTGGTGCTATGATCTAGTTGTGAGGTCTGTTGGAACAGGTTGGACTTGATGATCCTTGGGGTCTCTTCCAACCTTAGTTACTGTGATACTGTGATACTGTGAAATGTTTTTAGAGTAGAGCAGAGTAGGTTTAGGTTGGACATAAGGAGGAAGTTCTTTACAACGAGAGTGGTAAAATACTGGAACAGGCTGCCCAGGGATGTGGTTGAAGCCCCATTCCTGGAGACATTAAAGATCAGACTTGATGTGGTCCTGGCCAGACTGATCTAGTTAGAGGTGTCCTGGCTTACTGCAGGGGGGTTGGACAAGATGACCTTTGAGAGTCCCTTCTAACCCCTCTGTGAATGGTGTCTGAAAAGGAGATGCTTTGGCCAGGTGCCATGCAGGTCAGAGCATCCATTTCTCCTAAGTCTAGGAACAGCTCTGGTGGCCTTTGTCTTATATTCTGCTTAGATAGAATTAGATGTATAATATTGTACTTTAACACAGAATTCCTCCTCTTTGTCTCTGTTTTATCTAAGTAATTAATTTTCATATAAATACCTTACTATGCTCTTTAAGATGAAGCAAAACACACCATTGTTCTTTAAGTCTCCTTATGCACAACTGGATGTCCTGTATGCCAGAACAGCTGCTCTTTTATATTGGATGAGATCCATAGATCCTAAAACTATGTAAGTAGCTAATTCCTTTAAACCAAATTAGGCACAAAAATAGCTCCTAATGTACTTAACTACTTTTATAAATGCGGGGTCTTTTTTTCCAAACAAAGTATCCTGAAACTTGGTTCTTGGATTGTGGATTCACAAGGCAAAACAGGACAATCTGAACTTTCTCCTCAGTCTGATGGTGGAGCTGAAGGATAAAGTGGCCGAGCTGAAGGAGGAGGTATGTTGGCTCAGGTCAATAAGGGAAAGCGAAAGGGAGTTAGATATGTGGGAGCAGGCTCTGCAGATCTCCCCTCCTGAGGGAAGGGTCCTTGGAAACGGGGAGGGATGGATACAGGTCCCTGCCAGGGGTGGCAGGGGAAATCCATCCCAGCCCTCTCCTCCTCTTCTGCTGCCCTTGCATAATAAGTATGAGGCCCTGCAGGCCGAGGGCAGTGAGGATGAGAGGGCTGAGGAGCAGCCATCTGGAGAGGAGCCTAAGGCCAAGCGATCGCCACCAACTATAACAACCAGCTCCACAAAGAAAAGGAGAAGGGTTATAGTTGTTGGGGACTCTCTCCTGGGGGGTACTGAGGGACCCATATGTTGTCCCAACCCATCCCACAGGGAGGTCTGCTCCCTACCCGGGGGCACGGGTTAGGGACATCGCAAGGAGAATCCCAAAGTTAATCCATCCCTCTGACTATTACCCTCTGCTGGTAATACAGGCTGGGAGTGATGAAATTGACAGAAGGGCACCAGGGCAATTAAAAAGGAGTTCAAGGCCCTCGGACAATTGATTGACGGGGCAGAAGCGCAAGTGGTGTTCTGCTCAGTTCCCTCAGTGTCAGGGGAGTACACTGAGAGGAACAGGAGAACTCATGCCATCAACAATTGGCTCAGGGGATGGTGGCAGCAGCAGAATTTTGGTTTCTTCGATCATGGGACAACTGTTACTGCACCTGACCTGCTGGGTCCTGATGGGGTGCAATTATCTATAAAGGGCAAGAGGATACTAGCTTTGGAGTTGGCAGGGCTCATTAGGAGGGTGCTAAACTAGGTCTGAAGGAGGTGGGTGAGGAAACCAGTCTCTCCAGAGAGGAGAGAGTGGAAGATAAATTAGGGTTAATTGAGAAATCAACAGCCCAGCTGAAGTGCATGTACACCAATGCATGCAGTATGGGTAACAAACAAGAAGAACTGGAAGTCTTGGTCCTGCAGGAAAACTATGATATAGTTGCTATTACAGAAACATGGTGGGATAGCACACATGATTGGAGTGCTGCACTGGGGGGTTACAGGCTCTTTAGGAGAGACAGGCGAGGGAGAAGAGGAGGAGGGGTGGCTCTGTATATTAGCGAGTCACTCTCTGCCACAGAGCTTGAGGTGGAGGATGAAGGGATTGAGAGCCTGTGGGTTAAAATCAGAGGGCAGCCCAACAAATCTGACATCCTGGTTGGAGTCTGTTATAGACCACCCAAACAGGATGAGGAGGCAGATGAAATATTCTACAAGCAACTTGAGGCTGTCTCATCAGATCTTGTCCTAGTGGGGGACTTTAACCTGCCAGACATCTGCTGGGAACTTAACTCAGCAGAGAAGAGGCAGTCCAGAAGGTTCCTGGAGTGCATGGAGGACAGCTTCCTGATGCAGCTGTTAAGTGAGCCTACCAGGGGGCAGGCTCTGCTTGACCTGCTGTTCTCCAATAGGGAAGGGCTGGTGGGATGTGATGGTGGGAGGCTGTCTGGGGTGCAGTGACCACGAGATAGTGAAGTTTTCAATATGCAGGGAGATAGGGAGGAGCACCAACAGAACCTTCACCTTGGACTTCCAGAGGGCAAACTTCAGCCTCTTTAAGAAACTTATTTGCAAAGTTCCCTGGGTAGCAGCCCTCAAGAACCGAGGGGTCCAGGAGGGTTGGAGCTGCTTCAGAGAGGAGCTCTTGAAGGCACAGGAACTGGCGGTTCCCATGTGCCGAGCGAGGAGCCGGCGGGGAAGGCTCTGGGCCTGGATGAGCAAGCAGCTCCTGGAGGATTGAAGGGGAAAAAAGAGGCTGTATCACCTTTGGAAGGAGGGGAAGGCTTCTCAAGGTATGTTCAAGGAAGTGGTTAGATTATGTAGGAATAAAATTAGAGAGGCAAAGGCCCAGCTGGAACTGAAGCTGAACACCTCTGTGAGAGACAACAAAAAGCATTGTTACAAATATATCAACGCTAAAAAGAGAGGCAAGAAGAACCTGCACTCCTTACTGGACCTGGAGGGGAACACAGTGACTGAAGATGAGGAAAAGGCTGAGGTCCTGAACGCCTTCTTTGCCTCAATGTTTAACAGCAAGGTAGGAGTCCAGGACGAGTGGCCGCCTGAGCTGGGTAATAGGGTCGGGGAGCAGTGTGATGCCCTGGAAATCCATGAGGAATTAGTTGGGGACCTGCTGAGCCACTTGGACACTCACAAGTCCATGGGACCAGATGGGATCCATCCTAGGGTGCTGAGAGAGCTGGCAGATGAGCTGGGCAGGCCACTCTCCATCATTTTCCTCCAGTCCTGGCTCACTGGAGAGGTCCCAGATGACTGAAACTGGCCAATGTGGTCCCCATCCACAAGAAGAGTCGGATGGAGGAACCTGGAAACTACAGGCCAGTCAGCCTGACCTCAGTGCCAGGGAAAGTGATGGAAAAGATTATCCTGACGGCAATCACTGCGCACCTGAAGGATGGCCAAGGGCTCAGGTCCAGCCAGCATGGATTTAGGAAGGGCAGGTCCTGCCTCTCCAACCTGATCTCCTTCTATGATCAGGTGACTGCCTGGTGGATGTGGGCAGGCTGTGGATGTGGTCTACCTGGACTTCAGCAAGGCCTTTGATACTGTCCCCCACAGCAAACTGCTGGCTAAGCTGTCAGCTTGTGGTTTGGACAGCAGCACTCTGAGCTGGGTTAGGAACTGGCTGGAGGCTGAGCCCAGAGAGTGGTGGTGAATGGTGCCACAGCCAGCTGGCGGCCAGGCACCAGTGGCGTCCCCCAGGGATCAGTGCTGGGCCCCAGCCTCTTTAACATCTTCATTGATGATCTGGATGAGGGGATTGAGGCAGTCATCAGCAAATTTGCAGATGACACCAAGTTGGGGGCAGATGTTGGTCAGTTAGAGGGTAGAAAGGCTCTGCAGAGGGACCTTGACCGACTGGACAGATGGGCAGAGTCCAATGGCATGGCATTTAACAAGTCCAAGTGCAGGTGCTGCACTTTGGCCACAACAACCCCAGGCAGAGCTACAGGCTGGGGTCAGAGTGGCTGGAGAGCTGCCAAACAGAGAGGGACCTGGGGGTGCTGATTGACAGCTGCCTGAACATGAGCCAGCAGTGTGCCCAGGTGGCCAAGAGGGCCAACAGCATCCTGGCCTGCATGAGGAATAGTGTGGCCAGCAGGAGCAGGGAAGTCATTGTGCCCCTGGACTCTGCATTGGTTAGGCTGCACCTTGAGTCCTGTGTCCAGTTCTGGGCCCCTCAGTTTAAGAAGGACATCGAGACACTTGAAGGTGTCCAGAGAAGGGCAACAAGGCTGGGGAGAGGCCTTGAGCACAGCCCTGTGAGGAGAGGCTGAGGGAGCTGGGGTTGCTTAGCCTGGAGAAGAGGAGGCTCCGGGGTGACCTCATTGCCCTCTACAACTACCTGAAAGGTGGTTGTAGCCAGGAAGGGGTTGGTCTCTTCTCCCAGGCAACTAGCACCAGAACAAGGGGACACAGTCTCAAGCTGTGCCAGGGGAAGTTTAGGCTGGAGGTGAGGAGAAAGTTCTTCACTGAGAGAGTCATTCATCATTGGGATGTGCTGCCCAGGGAGGTGGTGGAATCACCGTCCCTGGAGGTGTTCAAGGGGAGATTGGATGTGGCACTTGGTGCCATGGTCTAGTCATGAGGTCTGTGGAGACAGGTTGGACTCGATGATCTTTGAGGTCTCTTCCAACCTTGGTGATACTGTGATACTGTAATCTCTGCAAGGGTTCCTGTTCTGGGCAGGGATAAGGAAGAGGCCCTTCCTGGGGCAAGTTGCTGGGAAGAGGCAGGAGCCAACACTCCACTAGCACTAGCAAGCCAAATTATAGGGACTGTGGGGATTATATGGGGCTGCAGAAGGGAAATGTTTGGCTGACTTTTGAGTTATGGGAGAAAAGAAATAATTCTATTTTACAGGACACCAAATGGTACAGAAGAACTATTGAATTCCAAGGTAACACATTTCCAACTACTCCTCTAGTGACAGCATGCCATAACTGGACCAGAACACAATTAGAAATAACAGTAAGAAACCTCCCCACATCTTGCCAAGATAATGAGTCAGTGTTAGTCATTTGGGGCTTTTTTTAATAATTGGGGGTTTTGCTCAAATCCTACTGAAAATCACTCCTCTCCCTGCTCTGCAACACCAGAGGGTATTTGATTTATATATATAGATACATTTTCTCCAATTTCATGCCATCACTTTGCCTGCCCATAGCTTGAAACCATCTTCTTAGCAACCTGATTAAAATATTAAACTTGTTTATTAAAATTGCTTCCCTCAGAAGTTTTTCAGCAAAATGTCTCAGCCCTATGCAAAACATAATTAGCACATGGGACAGAAAGCTGTGTGGGGACAAGGGAGAACTTGTGCTGTTTCAGTGACCTTAATTCCCTTTATATCCTGTGTTTCCTTTTTTATCTTTATACCTGTGTTCAGTAGTATACAGAAAAGCTATTTAATACTGATATGGGAGCAACTTTTATGATTAAAAGTATATTATACATCAGGCACTGAAGACTCAGTCCTTCTTTGACTTTTTTTTTTTTTAATTTCAGGCTTTTAAAGCACTTCTTTTAAAGTTGATAATAATTGATTAAATAATTGTCAATATATTTAATCATTCAACTCATTGTGAAGTGTAAATATTTTAGTTTCTCAGCATTCAGTGCTCTGAATATGTGCTACCATTTGAAGTAAACCAGAAATAGCTTATTTAGAGGATTTTGCTAGAAGACCTGAAACTTGTCACTTATTTCAAAGGATTAATCTTGCCTCCAGTAAAACCAGCCTCTCCTAATGGGTTACTGCTTGCTGTGCGGTTGATACTCCCTCTTCTGAAAGTCACAAGGTTGGGGAGTTACCAACTGGATGGAGGAAGAACCCGGAGGGAATGCACCGTGGGTCACTCTCTGATCTGCTGTGGCAGGTCTAGATTCCCAGGGAAAAAAGCTTGCTTTATGGGTCAGCTGTGAACTTCTTTGTGGAGAAAGCCAGACAGGCCATTTTATATATAAGATGTACCTTATGGGAAGGCAAGTTTGGTCACACTGACTGATTAAATTGGATTTTTTAGAGATCCAAGTTGATGTAAGGAATCCACAAATAACATGCCTTCATGGGAATGTTTGCTCTGTGTTAAGGACAATGAGCTAACAGGGTCCACTTCTCGCTGAATTCAAGGTCAAACCTCATCTCTGTAGGCTTCACGATCCAGTAGGGAGGTAAATTTGGGTAGACTAATGCCTTCTGTCAATCTAAAAGCTATCAAGGACTTTTCATCTGAAGTGGAGCTAAACCATCTACACCAGTACAGTGGTTCCTAGCCTGGTTTTGGCCTGAGGCAAAGACAGTCTCCCAAACAAAGCTGGGGTAAGATTTGGGAACTGGCCTTCACCAGGGCCCCTTTCCATTAGGCAGGCTGGGTGAAGCTATGCTACTTTGGAGGCTGAGACTTCAATGGTAAGGG
The DNA here is from genome assembly GCF_014839835.1 of Dryobates pubescens. Taxonomy (NCBI): domain Eukaryota; kingdom Metazoa; phylum Chordata; class Aves; order Piciformes; family Picidae; genus Dryobates; species Dryobates pubescens. Next base: position 15,489,530 of record NC_071638.1, read on the forward strand.
TATGGAGTGTTCTCTGCCAGAGAAGGGTTTCAGACAAGTTTAATTTACTTTAATGTTAATTTTATTTTGTATACATGGAGCTGTTGAATGTGGGTGAAACCTCAGAGGCACAGGCATTGCAGCTGCCTCAGCTTTCCTCTTGCCCCAGGGGATTCAGACCTCCTTGGGGTTCACAGATGCTCTGCTGCTGTACAGAAGCAAAGTTTCTCCTGCCCCCTAGTCCCTCTCTGGGTCCCAGGAGCTTGTGGAAAGTGTGGTAGCAAAGGAAGAGGTGTGAGAATGCAGGGTAAGCATTGCAGGAATCCTACTGATACACAAACACGTTGGTGTTACTCCACAATGCTGGGTTGCTGCAGGAGGCTGCAGGGAGGGAAGGAAAACCTTTCTGAAAGGAGCAGGACCCCATGTAAAGACTTGCTGTCCTGTCTCCAGGGGACAAGCTGGGGACAAGCTGTAAGCCAAATTTGGTAGCTGATGAAAGCCATTCGTGAGGCATATTTCTGCATAATTGGTAGGCTATGGGGTGCCTACATTTCAGCTTTTACTCTGTGTTGCTAAACCCATCACTATTGACCCACACAGGTGGGCAGGACAGGAGGGATTGTGGTACCTATGGCTGCATGGCCTATGTGAGTACATGAACTGTTTGCCAGAGGCAAAAATGCATTGACCTTCCTCAGCTGTATTTTTGCAGCAGTTTTGAGGCAGGAATAAGAAGTCTGCTGAGGACTAGTATCTTTTGTGTAAACAAACACTCTTGTAGGCAGGCACTGGGGCCCTATCAGAAAACAAGATAATTGGAAAGATTAAGTACCAGCATGCTCTTGAAAGAGCTGGGTTTGCTAGGAACTCACAGCTTCATTAAGGAGGTTTTGTAGATTAAAGCATGCTTGAGCTGGTAAAAATAAATGAGGGGCAGGTCCCAATGCCCAAGCACCTGGAGAGGCTGCACTTCTAAGGCATGATCTTGGAGCTGATGCAGTTCTTATGTTGTGAAGCTGCCAAGCAGAAATTGCTAAAATGCTTTAATTAAACTACAGAGGGGAGCAGGAGAAGGCAGATGTTTCTTGGGAAGGAGAGCATCTTGTGTTTCCTTCCAGGACCCAACCCCAATACATCAGAGAGTGGTGGTGGTTGCTTGAGACAGGAGCTCTGGCCCAAGTGCTGGTCCTTAGCAACTTCCTTCAAAGAAGAATGAATATACAAGGGTGTTTTAAAAAAGCACCCTACCCAGAGGAATGGGGTTGCCTGACTAGTTGCTGCCCCCATGCCATGGGGAGCAGGAGGAGCCCAGCCCAGCTTGGGGGATATCCCCACTCCAGCCAAGTGTCAAGTGTTTTTACATGCCTTTTTTGGGGGGTGTGTGTCTGTTAAATTGATTTCCATACTGTGGGCAAATAAAGGTCTTCCTTATATCTAGACTAAATCTATGCTCTTTTAGTTTAAAACCATTACCCCTTGCCTTGTCACAACAAGCCCTGCCAAAAAAACTGTCCCCATCTTCCCTGTAGGCTGCAATCAGGTCTCCCAGGGGCCTTCTCTTCTACAGACTGAACAACCCCACTTATCTCAGCCTTTTCTTATAAAAGTACTCCATCCCTTTGATAACATTAGTTTGACCAGCAGGTTTTCACTCATCCATGCCAGTCCTTTGCCTTCTTTGGCCAATGTCTTACAGCTGGGCATCAAGAACTCTTGCACTCTGTGGAAACCCTTCCTCAGGACCACAAACTCCACCAGTGGATGATCACTGCAGCCCGGGCTGCCTCCAATCTTGACATCACCGATTAGCTCACTTGCATTGGTGACCAAGAGGTCCAATATCACCCGCCTCTGGTAGGGCTGCCTGTTACCTGGCTTAAGAAGTTATCCTCCACGCATTCCAGGAGACTCCTTGACTGTCTACAGTTTGCTATGCTGCTTTTCCAGCAGATGCCAGGATGGATGAAGTTCCCCAGCAGGATGAGAGCCTGTGAGCTGAAGCCTTGATCAGGTGACCTGTAGTAGGCACCAGCCACAAGGTTCCCTTTGTTGCCTCAGGCTCGGCTTCTTACATGTAAGCTTTCATCCTGCTTGTGGCTCTTCTCCCTATAGGACCCCGCACAGCTGCTCAGATGTCAGAGCTCACATGAAACCTAACCCAAAGGAAAATTTCTCATCCATCTTATTCATGTCTGCACATTACATTATCTTTGTTCATCAGCACAATGCATATGTGTGAATTACTTTGTTTTTAAATTATTTTTTTCTGAATGCCATCTTCAGTTTGGTTTCCTGAACATGTAGAGAACCCTGTCAATCAGACAGGATGAATTCAGATTATTTGATGTCTGGAACTCCCAAGTAAATGTGGTAGTAATGTCATCTTTAAAATCCAGGGTTCTTCCCTGAAAGAATTTATCTTAAACTATCCCAGACTGAAGTCATTATTTCTACTCTGTGCTGTCACATGTCACACAAAATGTCCAGAAAATCTGAATGATTTGTGAAATGTGAAATATAGAGGATTTAGAAAAGATTTAACAAAATTGACATTATCTAGCTCAGCTGCCTCAGAACTGCTGCTCTGCTGCTATTTTCTGTGATTCAGCTAGAATATTGTCTTCTAGCCTTTTGCTTAACTTTAACGGCAGCAGGAGTGACAGTATGTTGGACCAGCTGACCTTTAAAGGTTCCTTCCTATCCAAACTGTGATTCTGAGATTCACACAGGGTCAGCACTGGCTAATAACTAAACCCAGCCCCAGAGCAGGCAAGCTCCTGTGCAAGTGGTTTTGGCTGTGCAGCAGGAAGGAGCTGCTGTTTCCTGCTCACTGCAAGCTGTTGCTCTGCTTAAACTGTGAGGCTTCAAAGAGATTGAGAAAGCAGCGTCTGGTTGGATATTTTCAAGTGCCTCCATGTTTTCATTTCTTCTGAAGGAATAAGCTTGTCCTTGGCAAGCAAGTGACCTGGAGATTTATGTTTGTGCCATCAGGACTGCCTGTTACCAGTCAGTCACCGGTATAAGCTTGTCCTTATCAAGCAAGTGACCTGGAGATTTATGTTTGTGCCACCGGAACTGCCTGTCACCAGTGTTACTTCTAAAATGAAATCAAAAGCATGTCCTCCTGTGAGAAGGGTCAGCAGCCCCCCTGCAAGGAGAGACAGCAGTCACTTCTCCCTCCTGCAATGGGACGAAATCCGCCCGTCAGCTGGGCAAGACTGTGCAGGGCTTGGGAAGGTAAGGTCTGCAAGCTCCAGAGGAGGGCTGTAGGGTGAAAAGGACTGCACTGAAAACTACCCTGCCAAAATCTGGCTCTGATAAAATAGCCCAACCCATCCTGTAAAGATTTTTACTGAAAAGTCTTGAAGTCATTACAGAGGAAATGACGGTAACTCAGGCCTCCCTTCCCACCCAGGCCACACACTCCCTGGCTCTTTTCCCTTCAGCTAACTTACCACCCTGGTGTCCCAAGGGAAGGGCCAGGGCTGGAGCTTTGGCACAGCCAGCATAGGCTAAGGCGGAAGGGAGGAGGGATTGCACTGATGCTTGGTGCTGCACTCCAGTCTTGCAGGAGAATGGAAATGTAGGCTCAAGTTCAGAGACTGCAGCAGCAGGAGGCAGAGGAGCAGAGTGATTCCTCTGGCATTACTGACATTTCACTGCTGCAAATCTTATCTGAAGTCTTGAGAAACTTTAGTCTGGCTTGCCTCATTTGCATTTAAGAAGTGCCATGTACTGAAATGTCTGCTTTCACAGAATCACAGAAACATTCTGGTTGTAAAAGACCCTCATGATCACTAAGTCCAACTGAGAACCCTACTCTACAAGATTCACCCCTAAACCATATCCCCAAGCACCACATCCAAACAACCTTTAAACACATCCAGGGTTGGTGACTCAACCACCTCCCTGGGCAGCCTATTCCAATGCCTGACCACTCTTTCTGTGAAAAAATTTTTCCTAATGTCCAGTCTAAACCTATCCTGTTGCTGCTTGAGGCCATTCCCTCTTGTTCTATCACTAATTATCTGTGAGAAGAGACCAGCACCAACCTCTCTACAACGTCCTTTATGAAGGGGCAGGGCTGAACAGCTCTGGATTATATTACTTCCTATGAAAGAGTTTCCAGCTCTGCTGTCCCAGAACATGTATCTCCTCCCCTACTGGACCATTAGGTATAAAGGACCAACTCTTAGTGCTTTCACCAAGAGGGTGAGACTGTGGTGTTTAAATTTTTATCTTGTGGTTTGCAACGTGTCAGCTTCTGGTGAGACGCAGTCTGGACCAACCATTGGTTTGGTACCGTTGTAAGCTGATGAACATCACAAGTGGGTAATAAAAAATATGCTGTACATGCTCTACCTGCTTTCCATCCTATCCCTTTTCCTTGGATGACCCCAAACATTATTTTGTGTGACACATTCCTCTATTACACAACTTTTCTTCAATGCTGTGGGTTGTGGGTTTGGTTTCCCGCCCCCCCCCGCCGTATGCCCTAATGTACTCTTTTCCTGTGGCAGCTTGGCAGCTGCAGAAGACCAACGGATCAGCTGGCTCCTCTGTGCCTCCATCTGCAGTGACAGTCCTGGGCTGTGGAAGTCGATGTGTCTTGGGAGCTGTGCTCCTAACTCCCTTAGCCTGACCTGAAAAAATCCACCATCTTTTTATTTGTAGAATTGTACAGACTGGTGACAGCAGGTCAGGAGGAGGGAACTTCAGAAAATAAGGTGTCTTCAGCAGAGCTGTTGATACATTGGGTGGCCAATAGGTTCCTCCATCCTCCAGGCTTCTTTCTGGATGTTGTTGCTACTGACCTCCTTTTGACTGGCTTCACAGACAGTCACCACTTATCCTGGGTGGTGGCAGCAGTCCCCAGGATGTTTCCTGTACCTTTGCACAGCTCTGAGATTCATAAAGCTATTCTGAAATCCTGAGAAAGCCTGTGAAGCCTGTATGCAGAAGCTGACATTGCCTTAAGGCAGGGAAGGGACATAGAAACAACCGAGTAATCTGACCAACTGTGGGAAAAGTCACAGAAAGCATGAAGCAAGCAGGCTTCTCTACAGTCTTTGGTCATCTCCAGTCATTCTAAGGCTGTAAACCACTCATGGCAGGAACTGTCATCTCCTGTGAAGCTCAGTGAGTGGTGTAGACCACACAAGATACATACAAATCCCACTCCAGTCCAGACGGTAAAACTGGTTTAAAGTAAAAACAGATTGGGGCACTTCTCAGGCTGTGGGCAGACACCAGCTTCAAGATTTCACAGCTCCCTCTGGGCTTCTGTCTGCAGGCTGTGCTGGCAACTTCAGCAGAGCACATTGCTTCCTTACATCCCATGAAAGCTCCTCAGTTTTGTTAATTCAGTGGCCAGCTGGGGGAAAAAAATTGAGCAGCAGCAGCCAGGTCTGAGTGCAGTCACCTCCAGCAGGGCAGTGACAACTGGGGCAGGGAAGGAAACCTCAGGCTGCTACCACTCCTTACAGAGTGCCAACCTGCTGGCCATTGAAGACACGATCCCTTCTCAGCTGTTCGTTGCAGCTGCAATGCCAGGAATGTCCTCAGATCTGCTCTCAGGTCAGGGCAGGCACTGCAGGAACTTGCTAATCCCCTCCAGGAAAGTTCTTGCATTTTGTTTCAAATAACCAGCTTAAACTGGTTAATCTGAATGGATTGGTCTGGCTGGCAAGGCCAGTGTGCTGACACAGGTACTGCCGTGGGTGAAGGTTGGCTGTGGCTCCAGGGCAGTGACAAAGTGCCTGATTCTGTGGCTCCCCAGCCAGACTCCTGCCTGCAGCCTTCAGCCAAGTCCTGTGAAGTTCTGGGCCATTTCCCATTCAGTTTTTAGTGTGTTTTGTCCTCCCTTAATTAAAAGCAGGACTTCTGTTATTTCCCTGTCATCCAGCTAGGAGTCTATTCATCTTAAACTTCCCCTTTACATCTAATTATACACCTAGACAACAAAGTAATTTTTCCTAGAGAAAGAGATGGGGTGAAAATGTGACTGTTTCCCAATTCCACAGCACAGCTAGGAGTTGCCATTTTAACCATGCTCTATGTTTCACTGTAGCTTGGTTTATCTTGCTCAGGAAGTTGTGTAGAGCAAAAGGGTGCAGCTTGTCATCTCATTCTTTTCATTTCTCCATTGCTCCTATGATTATACATGCCAGGAAAACAAGGGGAAGATGATATGCTTTTTATGGGACTCCCATGTTTCTCACGAGTCTGGAGTTCAATCAAGGATCTATAAAATGTAAGCTGAAGGACTCCAGACCACAAAGAGGGCAAGACAGTGCTTGGTGTGTTGCTCCTGTTTCCACCCTGCCAAGGTTTGTTTGCTCCTTCTGACTCATTTGAGTAATTGTGCTATACATCAATAACTTCCTGTGAAAAGCAGTATCATCCTTGACTCTGCAACTCTTTCTTTACATGAGAAGATTCAGCTGCAATTAGGTTTGTTTTAGCTGTGAGGTTTGTTTTAGCAAGTGAGGTGATTCTCCCACTGTGCTCTGCTCTGACAAGACCTCAGCTGGAGTACTGCATCCAGCTCTGGAGTCCTCAATACTGGAAGGATGAGGACTTGATTGAGCAGTTACAGAGGAGACCCACGAAAATGATCATGTGTTGGAACACCTCTGCTATGAGGACAGGTTGAGGGAGCTGGGGTTGTTCAGCCTAGAGAATAGAAGGCTCCAGGGAGACCTAATAGTGGCCTGCCTGTACCTGTGGGGAGCCTACAAGAAGGTTGGAGAGAGTCTGTTTCCAAAGGCCTGCAGTCATAGGATGAGGGGCAATGGCTTCAAACTAGAGAAGAGTAGATTTAGGTTGGATATTTGTTGTTGAACTTCTGCACCATGAGGTTAGTGGAACATGGGAACAGGCTGCCTAGGGAGGTGGTTGAGGCACCTTCCCTGGAGATATTCAAGGTGAGGCTCAACAGGGCTCTGGGCAACCTGATCTAGTTGAGGATTCCCCTGCTTGGTGCAGAGGAGGTTGGACTAGATGACCTTTGGAGGTCCTTTCCAACCTGGACCATTCTGGGGTTCTGTGTTTTCAGATAGACCTAATATAATTTGAAAATGTTTTTTTCTTTCCAGTTATAAGTTAATGATCCTGCATTCACATGACATGTTTTATGTTGGCTGAAAGCCATATCACTTTGTGAACTTTTCAGAGGGTGCTGATAAATGTATCTCATCCCCATCCTTCTGTTTAAGTTACTTTTCCCAGGCTGTGAAGCCTGTCCTTCCTCCTGACTCCTCTTGTGTCATTAATTGTCTTAAAGGAGTCATCAGTTTGCCTCACCCTGGCCAAATCCTGGCTGTATGCTCATCTTAATTGCCAGTTTCTGACAATCACCAGAGTTAGTTGAGGCATAGGAAGTTCCATGGAGGAAGAGTTACTTCACTGTGAAGGTGACAGAACACTGGAACAGGCTGCCCAGGGAAGTTGTGGAGTCTCCCTCTCTGGAGATATTCAAGACCTGCCTGGATGAGTTCCTGTGTGATTTGGTATAGGTGATCCTGCTGCAGGAGGTTTGGGCTAGATGATCTCTTGAGGTCCCTTCCAGCTCCTAACATTCTGTGATTCTTCCACATGCCCCAGGATGGGCTCAACAATCTCTGCCAGCAAGGTAGAGGGAAGAGCTAGCAGCAAGTTTTCCCTGAACAGCAGCAGGCAGGTTTGTCTGCCAGGGCTGTCGGATTTTGCATGCAGCAATGCACAGTCTCTGTACGCACACCAGGTTACTCGGAAATGCCTCAGTCAAGGCCAAATGCTGTTTTGCTGAAGAAGACAGGAAGCTCTTGATTGAAATCTTGAAATGGAGTCAGCCTGCCATGTACTAACTATGGATTACCCTCCTACTAAGCCATGATGAAAAGCAGGAAAAGATGCATATATATTCTAAAGGCTTCTAAGCCAGAAGGCAAAGAACAAGAACCCAAAGTTCCACTGTACCTCCCTGGCTAACCTGTTCCAGTGTCTCACCACCCTCATGGTGAAGAGTTTCTTCCTAACATCCAATCTGAATCTACCCATTTCCATTTTTGCTGCATTGCCCCCAGTCCTATTACTACCTGACACCCTAAAAGTTCCCTCACCAGCTTTCTTGTAGGCCCCCTTAAGACACTGGAAGGCCACAATTAAAAAAAGAAAAAAGTCATAACTCTTCATAAATACTTTTTCTCCCTTGACCTTTTGGAATGACCATCCAGTGTGTAAAGTTTCCCTTTGCTTCCTGTTATCGTCAATAAATTCCTTTGCTTTTCAAATCTCTTGTTGACACCAACCATCTGGCATCTAGAGGAGAGGAGAAGACAAAGGGAAGGCAAGTTACATGCTAGTTTGAGGGTGAGAAGCCTTATCTGTTAAATCCTAACATGCTGAAAAGGAAGGGATCAGGAGTAAGAACTGAGAAAACCCCTGCTTCAGGCTGTGGTTTTCTGGCACAGAGCCCAGCAGACACTGCAACAGGCAGATTGGACCCAGAGTTTGTTTTCACTGCTGCATGACACTTCATTTTCTGTCCTGGTATGACATCTGGCTGGCACATTCTTTCCCCCACCCTGGGAAAAGAGGTCTTTTTAGCTGGTTACTGCAGTCCTCAACATTAAAATACAGTGAATCAGACTACAAAGCATGGCCGACTTAAATATAATGAGGTTTAAGCACAGTTGAACTTTGGGTTCTTGCTGTTTGCCTTCTGGCTTAGAAGCCTTTAGAATATGTGATGTGCATATTTTCCTGCTCTTCATCATAGCTGTGAGTGCTTAGAAACCACTTTAAAAGTGACAAAACCCCT